>NC_056750.1:594507975-594525475 GCF_019279795.1 Protopterus annectens
CCTGGTGGTGGAATGAGGATGTACAGGAGAGTATACAAAGGAAGAGGCTGGATAAGAAGAAGTGGGATTGTCAAAGAGATGAAGAAAGTAGAAAGGAGTATAAGAAGATGAGGAGCATGGCAAAGAGAGTGCTGGCTAAGGATAAGGCATATGGAGAGTTGTATGAAAGGTTGGAGGGAGAAAAGGACCTGTACAAATTGGCTAGACAGAGGGACCAAGCTGGGAAAAATGTGCAGTAGGTAAGGGTGATAAAGGACAGTGAGGGAAACATACTCACAAGTGAGGAGAGTGTGTTGAGCAGATGGAAAGCATACTTTGAGGGGCTGATGAATGAAGAGAATGAAAGAGAGAGAAGGTTGGATGATGTGGGGATAGTGAATCAGGAAGTGAAACAGATTAGCAAGGAGGAAGTACGGACAGCTATGAAGAGGATGAAGAATGGAAAGGCTGTTAGTCCAGATGACATACCAGTGGAAGCATGGAGGTGCTTAGGAGAAATGGCAGTGGAGTTTTTAACCAGATTGTTTAATGAAATCTTGGAAAGTCAGAGGATGCCTGAGGAGTAGAGAAAAAGTGTTTTGGTACCTATTTTTAAAAATAAGGGTGATGTGCAGAGCTGTAGTAACTACAGAGGGTAAACTGATCAGTCACAGCTTGACGTTATGGGAAAAGACTGGTAGAAGCTAGGGTAAGAAGAGAGGTGATGATTAGTGATCAGCAGTATGGTTTCATGCTGGGAAGGATCACTAAAGATGCGATGTTTGCTCTGAGAGTGTTGATGGAGAAATATAGAGAAGGTCAGAAGGAGTTGCATTGTGTCTTTGTGGACTTGGAGAAAGCATATGATAGGGTGCCTAGAGAGGAGTTGTGGTATTGTATGAGGAAGTCAGGAGTGGCAGAGAAGTATGTAAGAATGGAACAGCATATGTACAAGGGTAGTGTGACAGTGGTGAAGTCTGCTGTGGGAGTGACAGATGCGTTTAAGGTGGAGGTGAGATTACATCAAGGATCAGCTCTGAGCCCTTTCTTATTTGCAATGGTGATGGACAAATTGACAGATGTGATCAGACAGGAGGGCCCATGGACTATGATGTTTGCAGATGACATTGTGATCTGTAGTGAGAGTAGGGACCAGGCTGAGGAGACCCTGGAGAGATGGAGATATGCTCTAGAGAGGAGAGGAATGAAGGTCAGCACAACTAAGACAGAATATGTGTGTGTGTGAATGAGAGGGAGGATAGAAGAAGGGTGAGGATGCAGGGAGTATAGTTGGCGAAGGTGGATGAGTTTAAGTACTTGGGATCAACAGTTCAGAGTAATGGTGAGTGTAGAAGAGAGGTAAAGAAGAGAGTGCAGGCAGGGTGTAATGGGTGGAGAATAGTGTCAGGAGTGATTTGTGACAGATGGGTACCAGTAAGAGTTAAAGGGCAGGTCTACAAGAAGGTAGTGAGACCAGCTATGTTGTATGAGTTGGAGACGGTGGCATTGACTAAAAGGTAGTAGTCAGAGCTGGAAGTGGCAGAGTTACAGATGTTAAGATTTGCACTGGGTGTGACAAGGATGGACAGGATTAGGAATCAGTATATTAGAGGGTCAGCTCAGGTTGGACGGTTTGGAGACAAAGTCAGAGAGGCGAGATTGCATTGGTTTGGACATGTGCTGAGGAGGGATGCTGGGTATATTGGGAAAAGGTTGCTAAGGATGGAGCTGCCAGGTAAGAGGAAAAGAGGAAGGCCAAAGATAAGGTTTATGGATGTGGTGAGAGAGGACATGCAGGTGGTTGGTGTGACACAGCAATATGCAGAGGACAGGAAGAAATGGAAACAGATGATCCACTGTGGTGACCCCTAACGGGAACAGCCGAAAGAGAGAAGAAGACGACTTGTGTTATGTACATCAGCCTTAACTGTGTAGCTCTAATAAACCTAAACTACCTTGTTCTATTGGAAGGATCAACTTAACCCACTTAACTCTTGCCCTCTTTCCCTCCCAGATAAATTCCTTCACTTCTTTATTAATTGTTGTCCACAACTACCTCCCTGACATGTTGAGCATGTTCTTGCCAGGACCAGCTGTAGACTGCAATACCATCCAGGTAAGCAATTCCAGCTCCTGCTAGTATATGATATACAAACCTTTGGAAGATTGATGGAGCATTCTTCATCCCAGAGGATATCTTGGTGAACTCATGAAAACTAAAACATGTCAAAAACGTCGTATCTCTTGATATATGTGTCAGGGATATCTGCCAATAACCCTTGGTCAGGTCATTAGTAGTTATTTACTTAGCCCCACCCTGCTGCTCTAAAGATTTATCTTCCTGAGCATGGAGTAAGCATCTGTCTCAGTATGAATATTCAGTTTCCTGTAGTCTGCACAGAACATGCTGCTATCATCATACTTTGGAATGAGGACCACTGGTGAGGTCCAGGGACTACTGGATTTCTAGATTACTCCTATAGTCAACTTTTCTTGCAGTTCCTGCCTCATGGTTTACTTAGCCCACTCAGTCACACTATAAGAGGCCTGTCTGATGGGCTGATAGAACCATGTTTAAACGTGGTGCTCAGTAGGTGGTGCACCTGAGTTTACTAGTAAACATTTCTCCAAACACTTGTAGTAATGCCCAGTTCTTCTGAACATAGGTAGAAGACAGCTGTTGTGAAAAGCCTACATTGTCCACTGACATGTCAGACTGAGTCTCACTGAGAAGATCTACCAGAGGTTCTCCTTCTGATTTCTCCTGAACACACTACAGATGCTGAGTATCATCATGGTAGGGCTTCTTCATGTCAAAATGCTAGAGTTTGTGCTGCTGCCTCCTGCCTTGCAACTCTACAGTGTAGTTAACATCACTTAACACTTTCACAATAATGAAAGGACCCCCCCCCCCATGCTGCCTGCAGTTTACTGTACCTAACAGAAATAAACATCATCGTTTTCTGCCCAACAGAGTATTCACTTATCATCGCTGTACAGTCATACCAGACATTTTGCGGCTGTTGTATTTGTATTAGTTGCTCTTGTGCAATTTCCCATGAGCTCCCTCAGCCTTGTCCTGAAGTTTGGGACATACACCATTACAGATATGACAGTCACCCTCCCACTAAATTAAATTAAATTCAGGGGCTCCTCACCTTCTGACTGTACAGTAACTCAAAGGGTGAAAATCCTGCGGATTCCTAAGGCAGCTGTCTGTATGCAAAGATGAGATGGGGCAGGTACCTGTCCCACTCCCATCTGAACTGTTGTGCAAATGGTCTCAGCATGGTCTTTAGTGTAGAGTTAAACCTCTCCACCAGACCTTTAAATGCTTTATCCCAGAAAAGTTAAATAAAAATTCAGCAGGTCTAACATGGAAGTGACACCCCTGTCTGCTAGCATTTCTTTTGCAAAACGTACCCTACTGAAAATTTCTAATAGAACATTTGCACTTTCTTTTTGTCAACAGAGGACAGACCTACCACCTCTAGGTATCTAGTATCATAGCCTAATAACACCAGGACATACCTCTTACAAGTACAGCTTGGGGTATTAAGAGGCCCCATAATGTCCATGGCTACTGCCCAAAACTGTTCCTCAGTAACAGGCAAAAGCATCAAACAAGCTTTAGCTTTATCTCCTGCCTTGCCAAACTTCTGGCACTGCTCACATTTCTTGCAGTATTTTGTCACATTTTTGGCAATACCTTTCCAAAATAAATTCTGCATAAACCTTTTTATGCACATGTTATTCCAATGTGGCCTGGAAAGGGAATAGTATGGGTTATGGACAGAAGTGTCCATCAGTAGGCCCTTGGTACAACCAGCTGCTGTATCACTTCACTGTCTAGCCTCCTTTCAGGAACCCATTCTCTGTACAATAACCCTTTGCCCTAGTGTACAGACTTTCCCTGTACTTGAGCAGTAGCAGCATCCTGGCTGACTCCCTAAAGTTCTGTAAGGTAGGATCTGAGAGATGAGGCTGTCTTAACTCTTTCTTTGTGAGCTTCTCTAGCCCCCCCCCCCCCACAAAGAAAATCTAGTATTTTCTGAGAGAGGTGCCTCAAATTCAGGCTTTCTACTGCTACCCAAACTGTCCACTTGAAGTAGCCTCTTCCAAGTGAAGTGCAGTATCCTTCAACAACTGTGGTTCAGATTCAGGCTCATTGTTACAAACTACCCTCAAAAATAACCACATCATCAGCTTTGGTCAGAGCTGTGAGTATTGGCTGGTTGTCCTCACCTGCTGACTTTCCAATAAGGCACTGCATTTTCAAAATCATATCCCATTGAAACATCCATTAGGATATTAAACTCTGGCTAGTGGTAACTGAAAAAGTGTCTCTTCCAAGGACCTAACTGGAATGAACTGTCAGGACAAGTGTTTTTTTTTTTTTAACAAGAAACATCTCTACTGAATTATCACTTATGATATAAGTAATCATACATTTATAGAAATGAAAACAAACTATATTGACATACTTTCACTTGCAAACATTGTCAGGGCTAGTGTTCCATTTCAATACTGCAGGCACAGCAATTGTTATGTCTGACACTGTATCCCTCTTGGCATTGGTTTCCACCACCCCTCAACAGGATAGGGTACAGAACTATGTGGTGCTTTAGTGCAAGTATTGTCTCCAGACAGTCCACCAGTGTCCTAGCGCTCCCTGTGCATGCTGCCTTTCATGACATTTGTTTCCCACATTATCACCAGACATTGGTACTGTACATGACCCTTTGCTTACACTGAAAACAGGAGTCAGTTTAAAACATTTAAGTAAACAACACTGAACATTACTATACTTCAAACACTTTGCATTAGTCAGTTTTAATACAGTGTGCATTGTCTTACCCATGAGAAGAGCCGTCAAAAAACTCCTAATTCACTGCCCCTGGTCAATTTATCATTAATTAAACACACTTTCAAAAGCCTGAATTCTTAGGTTCATAGGTAGGTACTAGGCTATTGGCCCTAGGGTCTATATAAGCCTAGCCAAAGGTACCCTGGCTTTCGCCACCCAAGAAAATTATTTTCCTGTGCCACTGTTGAGCAGAGCCACAGAAGTGATCCCCGGGGTGAATTTCCTATCTCCCATCCAATCATCAAGATTTTTCTGGAAGAGTGCTAATGAGGAGCTTTGTTTGATATAGATAGGTAGTTTGTTCCACAGTGTGGGAAGTCTTTGGGACAGGAATCTATCCCTCCAGCATGTTCTGTTTATTGGGGTGATGAGGTTTAGGTCCCTAGAGCGTGTAGCTCGTAGGGATGGGGATTTCTTTAAGTGGAGCATGTCTAAAAGCTCTGGGTTTGACATAGCTTTGTGTGTTAGGCAGAGATCGCCTCTGAGTAGGAGATATGCAATGGAGTAAAGCTGCAGTTTTTTGAGACGGTCTGCATAGGGCATCTCGTTGAGGCCAGTAATCCTCTTTGTGAGGTATTTCTGTGGCCTTTCCAGTTGTTGTAGATGTCTTGTGAGTTACATACCAAAAGGGGCATTGTACTCTATAATGGGTCTAATGAGTGACGAGTAGAGGGGAACAATGACCTCTTTTTTCCTGGATGAGAAACCTTTTGTGATGAGGTGTGCCACATAGAAGGATTTCCTGACTACTGTGGTGATGTGTTTATCAAAGGAGAGACTATTGTCCACCTGTGTCCCAAGGTCTCTTATCACACTTTCGGTGTTAAGTAGACTACCACCTATGTGGTAGTTCATGGGTACTGAGTTTTTACCAAAAGGAATGACAATGCACTTTTTGGCATTGAGCTTGAGGCCATGGCTTTGACACCAGGCATCTGTCTCAGCAAGGCCCTTTTGTAGGATGTCCACATCTTTTGGAGTTTTGATTATGGCTCCTAGTTTGCAGTCATCATTAGCCAAAGACCTTCTGTGTTGGCCTGTACTTCAGAGAAGTAGATACCAAACAAGAGAGGTCCCAGGACTGAACCCTGTGGTACTCCACTTGTCACTGGTCTGAAGCTGGATTTGGAGTCTGCTACTTTCACAGTGTGGGTTCTGTCAGTGAGCCAGTTGGCAACCCATTTTGTGACATAGGGATTTACACCTAGTTTAGTGAGTTTATCTATAATTCCAGAGTGGGGGATGGTGTCAAAAGCCTTGGCGAGATCTAGATAGGCTGTGTGAACCACCTTACCCTCATCTACGGCTTTGGTGACTGCTTCAAAGAAGTCTATCAGGTTTAGGAGACATGATCTGCCTTTTACAAACCCGAACTGGGTGGGTCCTAAGTTTGGAGATTACCAATGTCATTGTTTATAAGTTCCATGATGATACGCTCCATAGCCTTGCAGACCAGGCTCGTTAGGCTAATGGGGCGGTAGTTTCCGGGGTCTGTGGTGGCTCCCTCTTTGTGGAGTGGGATTACTGTCGCTGTGCGCCATTCAGTGGGCACATAGCCTGAGGTGAGGCTATGATTGAACATGGTACTTAGGTGGGGTGCCAGTTCATTCTGTAGTTCATGTAGAACACAGCCTGGGATGTCGTGAGGTCCCATGGATGCTGTGTTCTTGGCTTTGGATAGTGTGTTTTTTACCTGTGCAGCCGTGATTACAGGAACTTTGCATTCTTCTGGTATAGAGATGGGCCCTTTAGGGGATGACAGAGGGGTAAAGTTAGCACTGAACCTATCTGCCAGGATGTTGACAATATCTGTTGGTTCTGTATATTTAGTGCCATTGTGCTGTAACTCAGAGCAGATCTGAGTGTTGCCATTGAGATTTTTGACATAGCTATAGAATGCTTTGTGGTTGTCTTTAGAGTCAGTGGCGATTTTGTTTTCATAACTAGCTTTGGAGGATTTTATGAGGGATCTCAGCTTCTTACTGAAGCTGACCAGGGAGTTTCTCCAATCATGGGATTTTACTCTTTTTTGCAACAGTTTCTTTCTTCTGTTGTAGAGTTTGTTTATGGCAGGGGACCACCAGATTGACTTCCTTTTTTGGAGGATAGCATTTTGGTTCTGTTAGGGATTGCATGATCCATGCACTCATGTAAGTGCTTATAAAGTGCATTTGTGTAGGATTCAGCAGTCATACCTCTATTGCCCATCAGCATGGGTGTCATGAAGTTTGCCACTTCTGTCTTAAGAAGCGTGAAGTTGGCTTTGGAGAAATTTTTTACTGTGGTTTCCCTAATGGGGGGTGGGGGAGGGATGTGGATGTCTAGGGTGATTAGCTTATGGTCGGATCTGACCAACAAGGAATTGACCTCTGGTGTGGAGCACCGGTTGCCCATGTTGGTAATAACCAGGTCTAGGATATTGCTGCCCCTGGTGGGGGTGTGGATAAGTTGATCCATGGCATTGGAATTTATGAATTCCAGAAAACGTTGAGCACAAGAGTTGTTACATGAGTAGTTTTCCCAGTTAATGGTAGGGTAGTTGAAATCGCCCATTATTAGGGTGTTAGGTTGTACCCTAATATTTTCCAGTGTATTAAGAAATGAGGAGTGGGAATCCTGAGACATGGTGGGGGATCTGTAGCAAGCTACAATTTGGATTGCGGTCTTGCCCAGAGTTAGTTGCACTTGGATAATCTCGGATGCATTATGCTGAGCAACTAGCCTGTAGGTGTGGATATCCTTAATGAATATGGACATGCCTCCGCCTTTAGTGTTTCGGTCCAGATTAGGTGGCCGAAAGGTGTGGTATGAATTATAGCCTGGTAATACAGGGGTACTCTCTGGAGCCTTGAACCAGGTCTCTGTCACTGCACAGATGTCGATGTTCTCCATTTTAAGGAGTGCCTCGAGAGAGTGCATTTTGAGGTTTAGACTTCTAGCATTGAGTAGCAATCCCCTCAGATTCTTCTTGCCTGTACCTGTTAGGGTGGTGAATTTGTCATTTGAACCTTGCCTAAAAAAGGCACTACAGGGGTGGCTAGAGCCTTAGCCAGTATCCGGAATCCCAGGGGTGACAGGTGCAGGCCATCTATGGCAAAGCATCATGGCTTGTCGATCATGTCATCCCAGGCAGATAGATACTGGATCCCCTTAGAATGACACCAGAAGCTTAGCCAATTGTTGAAGTCAATCATTTGTCTTCTTCTTCTTCTTCTTCTTCTTTCGGCTTTTCCTGGTTAAGGGTCTCCACAGTGGATCATCTGTCTGCTCATGATTGGCAGTGGAGTTTTACAGTGTCGAGTTGCCAGCCCGGTGCCCAACCTTCCACAGAAGGCACACACATGCACACACTCACACCTAGGGCCAATTTAGAGTGTCCAATCCACCTAGTGCATGTCTTTGGGATGTGGGAGGAAACCGGAGCACCCGAAGGAAACCCACGCAACCACAGGGAGGACATGCAGACTCCACACAGAAGGCACCCCAGCTGAGAATCGAACCAGAGAACCTCTTGCTGTGAGGCAACAACACTAACCGCTGCACCACTGTGAAAAGCCTGAATTAAACCGTCAAATTCATTCACCTGTTTATAATGTGGAAATAATTTAATGACCTGAGCTTCTAGGGTTTTGCCTCATCTCCCCACTATTCTTATCTCTTTGGCAAAGAAACATTTACTTTTCATGCTCGTGTTTCTTTTCAGTTTCTTCAGCTTGTTCTCTTTGCACTCAAGCTATTTTATTCCCTGAGCTGTCTCAGGCTCCAGACAATGCATTTCCAGCTCCAGTCTCTATAATTCCATCTGGGATGTGAAGACATCTAGGGATGGGGTGGACTGTCCTTTTCCTGCATACTGCACACCTACACCACTTGCCAGACTGTCATCTGATTTAGTGGGCTGCATTCCAACTGCTCACAAGGCTATCTTCCTTGGGTATTCTGGCATCCAAAAATCCCTTAGTTTTACACTCCTTAGTCAGCTTTGACTCTGACATTTAGGACTACTCTTCAGAGCTCATTTCTGCCTATTTCATAAACTATTTTAAATAAAAACACCAGGGCCACTATTGCAAAAGTAGATAGTTGACAGGGCCTGTGCTGCTTTCATCTATTCCACTACCCATCAAAAAAATTATCTTTAAATATATAAAAAAAAGATCTTCAAATCTTCAATATCATGGCCACCAGGAGTACAATATCTTGAGTCACACAGCTGGTATTAAGGAGTGTACATGTAAAAGACACACCAATATGAATCAGTAAATCACTGATTAAATACAACTTGGCCACACAGGAAATATGCCCTGTTATACTGGATATGGGCCTACACCATCTGCACCCATAGAAAGGCTTCACACTGAATATTCCAATAGGGAGAGTCCTTCCAGGGCTCATTTGTTGATGGTAACACACACACACACACACACACACACACACACACACACACACACACACACACGCATGCACACACATGCACACACAAGCACACGTGCGCATTTGCACACGCACACACACACACGCACGCACACACGCGCACACACACACTTTCAGAGAATGCAGGTAATAGTCTGTAATACTGCAGCTTTCTGTCCTGTCCAAAATAGTAAACTGCCACCATTACCATATTACCAGTCTGGAGACCTTATAGTTACTGTTACACTCTTGCTAATAACCCATATAGGTATAAATGCAAGTGATAATGCATAGCAGAGCAATCTGGCCATTAAAGGTGAATAACAACTGCTTGCCACCATCTAGCAATAAACATCCTCTTATCAGTTACTAGATAGTAAACATACAACTGGTCACAATTTTTTTTAAAAGTGAATACCTAAAAAATAGTATACATACAAAAGGAGTAGTTAAGCAGGATAGTTAAATATACACAAATCTGACATTTCACAGGGAAATACATAATAATCTTTTTGAAAAAAATACATTACAAGACAGAAAATGATTTATCTACAAATATTTTTCTAACTATTCTTAACTGAGAGAATTAATGACCTAATCTAAACTGAATGAATTTTCAAAATACATCAGGAAGAGACAAAGTGTACTGAATATACAATTCTGTAGATGATGGGCACCATAGTAGTTCTGTCTTCTCCACTGTTCTCATCTTTTACACAGCTATTTGGTTTGCTTCTTTTCATGCAGTTCAAAGAAGCAGTTGAACAAGTGTTACATTTACATACTAGTAGGAATTTTTCCTAGCCTTAGCCTTATCTCTTAACAGAATGGTTTAATTGTTCTTAATGACCTTTTAGCTTCCGGCCATAAGAACATCCGGATCTACCTAAAAACATCGTCATGCGAAAACACCGACAACGAGATCACCAACACCACAAAACCAACAGTTCAAAACCACGATAGTTTACATGCCCGACAAAAACCACAATCCCAACAATCAACAAAACAAAACAAATCCCTTTTCCAAAAAGCACACACACAACACAAGCACACCAAAAACCTTACATACCTACACTAAACCTTACATACACAACTATCTATGCACTAACCTTAACCCAAACCCTAACCATAAGGTCTGTCACTGTCGCACACTTACCTTACCCGCACCCTAACCCTAAAGTCCATTACTATCGCACACTTACCTTACCCGCACCCTAGCCCTAAAGTCCGTCACTATCGCACACTTACCTTACCCACACCCTAACCCTAAAGTCCGTCACTATCGCACAATTACCTTACCTGCACCCTAACCCTAAAGTCCATCACTAACACACACTTACCTTACCTGCACCCTAACCCTAACGTCCGTCACTATCGCATACTTACACAGTCAGGCTCATTTCACATGTCGGTGTTTTCAGCGTCAGGATTTTGAACTGTCTATCATTTCAGTTGTCAGTCTTCCAGTGTCAGTCTTCTTGTCGTCGGCATTTCCAGCTTTCAATGTTTTCAGGTAGATCCGAATATCCACATATATTTTAAACACAAGGAATAATATTACATTTTTGTTACTGTGTACAATTGCTAAAGTTCCTGGCAGAAGGAAGTTAACAACTTCATATGTTTTTCACAGGAAAAGGTCACAAAATCACACAACATTTCATGCCACTGAGAAACGAATTGCAGACTAGATATATTTTTAGCTCGCCTTTTGCATGTTTTGGAAGACTTGTATGCAGCTCACATATCTATTACATTCTGACTCAGAAAACAGTAACATATGTGTTCTCAGACATCACAGTGGTGACAGTGTGCAAAGTCCAGAAATGTATATCTCAGGGCCACATCAAGGTTGTCATGTAGGGGAGAAAAAAACAATCATGACAGGTAGTGGAGAAAAAACAATCATCCTTTTCATGTTCTAAAAAATGATTGCTCTTTCTCTGAATTGAGGTAACCTCAGAGTGAGAAATATAAGCAAGGGAGTGGGGTGCAGGTAGGCTTGTCACCCTGCAAAACATTTATTTTTTTTTACCTTTCAGCATGAATTTGATATTATACTGGAGTACACTTGTCCATAGTTTATGTACTTAAGGGAACAAATTTTGTATGGATGTGTATGAACTTTTGTGTTTAGAGATTCACACATTTTGAAGTACTGTAGTAGACAATGTCTTTGTAAGTGCACACATACACTGTATAGCTATCTAGTTATGTAACTACTGTACATGTGTGTGATATATATTGTGTGTGTGTGTGTGTGTGTGTGTGTGTGTGTGTGTGTGTGTGTGTGTATATATATATATATATATATATATATATATATATATATATATATATATATGGGTCTACCTCAACCCACCGTAATTACTTTTCTCTGAAACGTAATTTCATGACCCCATTTTTCAGAAAATGCATTTATTGAAAAAGCACTTTTGCAAAAAAACGATTCAGTGAAAAACAACTGAGGTTGTTGTTGTAGATCACGGCACAGTGGGGATAAAGGAATATTCTCTTTTCCCCACTGTAGTGCGATCTTGGAGTTAGAATATATAAGTAGTGGAGGTGTGGGGGTCAGAGGGGCTTGCCCTCCTGCATAAATTTGTTCAATGTTGTCATTATTTTTTGTTTTGCTTTTCATTGACTTGTTTTTCTGCAAAAGTGCATTTTTGGATAAATGCACATTCAGAAAAACAGGGTTGAGAAATTACATTTCAAAGAAACGTAATTTTGGTGGGTCAAGGTAAGCCCATATATATGGGTCTACCTGAGAACACCGAAAGATCTAAACTCCGACAACGAGAACACTGACACCGGAAGACTGACAACGGAAATAATCAACAGTTCAAAATCCCGATGTTGAAAACACCGACATGTGAAACAAGTTCAACTGTGTAAGTATGCGATAGTGATGGACTTTAGGGTCAGGGTGCAGGTAAGGTAAGTGTGCGTTAGTGACGGACTGTAGGGTTAGGGTGCGAGTAAGCTAAGTGTGTGATAGTGATGGACTTTAGGGTTAGGGTTAGGGTGCGGGTAAGGTAAGTGTGTGATAGTGACGGACTTTAGGGTTAGGGTGCGGGTAAGGTAAGTGTGCAATAGTGACGGAACTTAGGGTTAGGGTTTGGGTTAAGGTTAGTGCATAGATAGTTGTGTATGTAAGGTTTAGTGTAGGTTTGTAAGTTTTCGTATGCTTGTGTTGTGTGTGTGTTTTTATGTAGGTATTGGGTAGGTTAATGGAATGTGTGAGTTACGTGGGTAATGGTGTTATGGGATGTTGCGGTGTAGTGGGATATGTGTGATTTGCCGATACGTTCTTGTTTATGTTTTAGTTGTGATAGTTTAGTTTTTGTGTGTAATTTTGTGTAGTAGTCTTTAAGAATGCTTGGTGTGGTTTACGTTGATGTTTGTGTTTTGTGAGTCGGTGTTATGGTATTCGGTAATGTGGACTGTCAGTATTGTGTGGTTTCGGTGTCGGCGGTTTGGCTGATATATATATATATATATATATAGACACACACACACACACACACACACACACACACACACACACACACACTTCCCTAAAGCAACTGATGCATGGACTGAATCAATGATGCTTGATCAAACACACAAATTAAACAAGTAATCTCAAAAAGACCAGCACTCTTCTTCTTTGAAATTCCACTGTGGTTTTATTATTATTCCACAAAAATCAGAAGAATATGGCAGAGAGATACATTAAAACAGCAGGCCATTTTCGGCCATTAACATCATCAGTGACAGCAGGCACATTCCATCCAGCAAGTGTAATACCATTTAGTTTAAAGTGACAGCACCACTTCTAAAAGGCATCCCTACACATAATCCTTTATGCACAAAAAAAAAATTTATACATATATACATATAGCCCTAATGTTTCACACCCCTCCTTCTTTTCTTACTATATACAAATAAACATTACCAAGAATCCTGGTTTATTCAAGAACAATTGTGGACATATTATCATATTGACTTTACAGATGTTCATTAAGTCCTTGTTTATACATAGCTCCCAAGGTAATTATCCATAATCTTTCCTTCTCATCCAAAAGTGCATGTTTTGATAGAACAGATAAAAGGTCACCCTTAACAGCATCAATACCTACAAAAAGAAAATGTGCAGAATTATGTTCAAGATGATGCTTGTACAAGGCACTGCTATCCCGTTTGCATCTAACATCACTTAGCTGAATAGTAATCCTTTGTTTCCATTGTCTAGACGTTTGACCAATGTAGAATGCCCTACATTCACATATAGCCATATAGACTATCCACTGTGAATTACATGTAATTAACTGTCTAATGGAAAACACTTTTGAGGTAGTAACAGATGTAAATGATTTTGTCTTAGACGCAACTTTACAATACACACAGTTGCTGCAAAATGAACTACCATCTGCTGAACTACTATTAACATCTTGCTGTTTACTTTTCCCCTTCTTGTACCATGAAATGTATTCACCAATATTCTTACCCATTTGACAGCCAAAATGACACATATCATCCTGTGACAAAGGGGGATACTGCCAGCACAGCTATCTGGAATTTTGTAAATAATTATATGTGATTTGTGAATATCAACATAATCTGTATAAGAAGCTTGTGTTACAACTGTATTAGAACTGTATGTCATGCGTATATCAAACTGGTCTGTACAGACGTGTGTTAAAAAGGTATTTTATAAAGTGCTTGTGCTTAAAATGTAACCACAGCATGCCCTTCTGGAAGAGAACAAAAATGTACATGCACTATTGCAACTGTTTAAATTTATATATTTTAACAGTGGAAACTAGAATAGAGGAGGGTAACTTCAGAAAAGTAGCTGAAATTAAATTACTTTAGGGGCTAGGCCAGAGACATAATGTTTGTACTAGGGAGCTTTCTTTATTGTCCTTAGGGTGAAATAATTACTAGTCTTAAAATGTGGAGGAATGTAATTGGTTTATGACTTCCAGCATCTGCCAAAAATCTGAGATCTATGGATTTTCACAGGTAGATGCTAAATACTGTCAGATTCCAGCAGTGGGGGTTTCACCTTGCATAGAGTCAGATGACAAGAAATTATGTCATTCTGCAAGCTATCCCAGCAGTAATATTTCAGATAGTAAATTGAGAAGTCTCTTAGAGAGACAGGGCATTCTGTATTCTGTCTTGGACCTAACAAGAACCATTCACCACATCTGCCTTGCTCTGATGAAGTACGTTTCTAGAAAACAGTACAATTCTATTGGATATAGTCAGGAATAAAGCAAAGCCTAGTTTGGATATTTTTCTTTATATATTTGAGACTGTCCTGCAATGTTGTTTTAAATATTTCCTGTGATTTTGAACTCTAATGTCACTGTGAATGTATACTGAGTATTTTCTTGTTCTTTTATTTATTATTAAATATATTTAAACCTTTCATTGTGGCTAATCTGTGTAGAGATATTTAAACTTTGAGACTACTTTCATATTTATTTGGTGACACTGTATGGTTCACTCCTAATAGCCTTGCTCTTGGTCAGACTACCATTTGTATTAATATTAATATTACACAGTAAGATTGGGCAACCTTTTTAAGGGACTTAAATGCTAAGGAGTTGGCTGATGGCAGTGATAACTACCTTATAGTATAGGCAAGAGGAGGCACTGCTAGTAAACCTGTGCCAGCCTTTCCCAGGTGTGTGTGTGTGTGTGTGTGTGCATAAATCAATCCTCAAAGAGTGTATGTGTCAGCTACATGGGCAGGAACATGAAGCACAGGTTGGACATAGATGGTGCTGGAGATCTTGGCTTGGCCACTTAGCTGAGATCTCAACTCTATAGCTGTGACAGTGGTGAGTCTTACTAGGGATCTGGAGAAAGAGGAAGAAACCAACCCTGGACTGACTGTGGTCTCTGTGTGTTCTTAAGGGACATTGCACTTGATGCAGAGAGCCGCATCTGGAAATACTGTGTGTGTACCTGTTATCCTCCTAGTGTACATCCCCCACTGGTGCCAGTGGTTAGGATTGAGGCTTCTTGATCACTGGTCCAGTGGTGGGTTGTCACACATCCAAACATTGGTCAAGAAATACATCAGTTTTCAAAAGATCCCAATGTCTGTTAATAACCTCATAAATCTTAAAAGTGTTTGTCCCATATGTGGTTGTATACCTCATATTGGGCTGTTTACAATTTCTTTTTTCGCAGTCTATCAGACTTCAACAATTCTTCTATCAAAGCATTTGTAGCCAAAAAATGTGCCTGTTTTACATAATTTTTATCATAGCCCCTGCTGATAAATCTATTTTCCACACTACCAGCTTCCATCTCAAAATTATCATTGGAACTACAAATACGTCTCAGTCTGAAGAATTGAGATTTAGGAATATTTTTCTCCACATATTGTGGATTACAGCTGGTGTTTTCAAGCAATTATTGTTTAATGAACAGTTCGCTATATAAACTAGTGGCCAAAGTACCATCAATTAACTTGGTGATATTAACATCCAAAAATCAATGGTGAATAGAACAAATTTACTCACAAACACAAGGCCAAAGGGATTTGAGTTCAAATAAGCCACAAAATACCTACCCAAATACACCAGCAGTCATCCATGTAATATCTCCACATTTCTGAATAGGGCCTAAATACATTTCCATCACTGTAGATCAAACTAAGTTCCAAAAAGCCCATAAACAAGTCTGCATAAATTGTTGCAAAGCTGGTGCATACCTTTAATTTGAAGGTAAAAGGTGTTATTATACCTAAATACATTATGTTCCAAAATCAACCCCAACAATTTTAATAGAAAACCATTATGCTCTTCGTAGTACATACCAGAATAGGACAACCATTATTTCACCATCTTTATTCCGCCTTCATGTGGGATACTAGTATAAAGGGACTGTATGTCTATAGTACAAAGATATGAATGGTTGGACACCCGAACACTGTCCACTAATTTCAAAAAACTCCATTGTGTCCTTAATACATGCTCTAACATATTTTAACAGAGGTTTAAGCTGACCCTCTAAATTATACAGATAGTGGTTCTGTTAATGAACCATGTCCAGACACAAATGGATGCCCAGGGGGATTTTCAATAGATTTGTGTATCTTAGGTATAATGTAAAATTTCTGTGTTTTAATATCATCCACCATCAATTACTGAAAGAAATTCGCAGACATAATACCACTCTTTTTAGAAATCAATATAAATCCATTGATAAACAACTTAAAGTCTATGGCTGGGTCAAAAGGCAATTTCAAGTACAAAATATTATCATTCAGTTGTTTCAACACTTCCTTTTCATAATCCATAGAGTCACAGACTACTATTGCCCCTCCCTTATCAGCTTTCATTATTACTGTGAACTCATTTCTAGCTAAATTATTAAGTGCTATTTGTTGTTTATTTAAATTATGACCATCATTTTTAAAAATGGTCCCTTGATTTATATGTAGTTCCTGCAACACACTTTGTTCAAACATTTTAACCACAGGGTGATTTGGGGCCTGAAACGTAGATTTCCTAAACCTGAAATTATATTCAGAAATATTTATTGCACTTTGTTTTTGATTATAATAATATTTCAAGTTTAATAATCAACAAAAACTTTCAACATCCATTACAGAAGAGTAATCTGAGACATAAAATGAAGGAACATGCCCCAAACCTTTATTTAATAACTCTATTTCACCAATCATTAAATCCCGTGGTGAAAGACTAACCACCAAGTCATCATCAGTCCCAATTACATTATTGTCCTGAACATTTCTTCTGTTAGTCTGTGTTTCTTGCCAGCCCTTCTAAAAGGGTCACCTTTGTTTTAACTCCTTTGTTAACCACTGAATTTAAATCACCCACCTCCGTTTTTGTATCTGTATTAAAAGTATCTGAGGAAAAATCAGATACACTTGACTCCATAGTATTGGTATTCAAGATTGTTTCGAAATAGAATGAATCTGTTTACGCTTGGGCCTAGTATTCTTCTTTTCTCCCTCAGAAAAACGTACATTCATTTAGCTGATTTCCAAGTATACACTGTATTGTTCCAAAAATCTTTTAAACCATAGTTATATTTCTTTAACTTCTGACCATTTATTTCATTTTCATAATCTTTTCATTCAAAAATTTTGTATATATGCCCTCATAGTCAACATTCACAGTGAACACACAAAATCATTTACGTCTCTTAATACCTCAAAAGTGTTTTCCATTAGACAATTATATGCAATTGAGAGCAGATCGTCTA
>NC_056750.1:594530475-594600475 GCF_019279795.1 Protopterus annectens
CACTGGCATGTATTTATATTCTAACTAAAACTGCTATAATGGAGCTTAAGAAAATTCTGGGAGACATAATCAGTTTTCAGCAATGAATATTACCTATAGGGTGGGGGACTGGAATTTGATTTGCAGCAGTGAAGATATGTCCGGGGGGCCCAGAAGGGAAAGTATAAAAAAGGAGAGTAGATTACTGAAGAAATGTATGAAAATATTTAGCATTGAAGATGTGGATTCAGTAATATGAGTTCTGAGTGAATTTACATATTATTCCCCAAGATATAAATACTGGACAGAATTTATATTTCATAGGAATATAGGCATTTAACAGAAGGTCTTGATACACACCCAATAACTATTTCAGATCATGCACCAATAATAACAAAAATAAAAACACAGGGTAATGAAATAAAAATGAGACACTGGCTCTTTCCCACCTACCTCTTGAAAAGAGAGGAATTTAAGGAATGGGTAGTGGAGATTATTCAGGAGTTATTTAAGAGGATAGAAATATGTCCTGAAAATATAACTAGGGAGTGGGATAAAATTAAGGTGGAGTTTAAAAATAGTGTGGAAATAAAAGAAAGGGAGCTATAGTTAAGAAGTAACAAGAATTATTTAGAGGGACTGATAAATGTTAAAGTATTTCAGAATAAGGGGTATCTCATGGAAGAAGAAGAAGATGATCAGTTGCAGAATGCTAAGCAGAAAATAAGGGATTACCACTTTACTATACACAAGATAAGAAAGATTGCTGTTAAGCAACTGATCTGAAGTAGTTAACTTCATTTGATCAGCAACCTGTGGGTTTCGGATCCAATACGGATCTGAGCCAGCAGCATACCAAGCAAAAAGATCCGAGCTCCAAGCTCCTCCCCCTACCCATACTGCACTGCAACCTCCTTCCAATCCCCAGATCTCGTTTTCCGCGGCTTTGCCAGCACGGGATTCTTGAGCTCCAGGCAAGTGTCAGGGTATTTTTCTCAAAATTTGGTCTGTGTGTGCCCTTTTTGATAATTTTGAGGTAATTATTAGTTATCCACGATAATTATTGTTTTTTCCCTTCTTGAAAGTTGAAAACTTTCGGTTAGTGTAGGCCCTCCCTTCCCGCCCATCGAGTGTGTGTGTGTGTGTGTGTGTGTGTGTGTGCTCACTAAGATGTCAGAAAGTCAGAAAGTGACTTTCTGTAAGTGCACAGAGTGTGGCCACAAGCTGTCTCCAGCCGATGGCCACACTCTGTGTGTAGTTTGCTTGGGGGTGGCCCATTTGTCTTCCGGCTGCAAGATCTGTGCGGCCTTCAACCCCCGAGCCCTGCGGGATTGCAGGAACAAGTTGATTCTGGCGGGTCTTCTACCCGCAGAATCAATTTTTGCCTCTTCTGCTGCTTCCTCACCAGCCACAGCTGTGGCTGTTCAGCCTTCTGGCCCTTCTCCTCTGTCCAGGACTCACTGTCCCACCTTACCACAGGCAGAGACAGAGACCAAGAAAGTCAAAGAAAAGCACAGGGAGACAGAAAGACACTTGGATAAGGAAAAGGATAAAGATAGAGAGGGGGCTGCAAGCGACAGGCCGAGTTGAATCCAATGGCCTCTCCCGCTAAGGTAATCTTGTCTCTGGTAAAAGTTACCAGGCCATCCTGTCCACGGCTCCGTTCACCATGCTTTTCTTCAGAGCTGGAGGAGGAGGCTAGACCATGCTTGAGGTTGTCTTTGCGTCGGCTCTCCCAGCCGGCGTCAGTGGCCTCCTCCAGATCAACTCGGAGCATCTCTGAAGTAGACATGGATCGGATGATGCAAAGGTTTCTACAAACTCAACTGCAGATGGGGGTACTGCTGGCTCCCCCCCTCCTAGTGCGGGAAGTTCAGCTCCATTTTTCACCCCAATAGCTCCTACTCTGATCCACCATCGGATATCAGAGTCTATGGATCCGAGGAGCCCTGGAGTCAGGGGTTCGGCGCCGATGGTGCCTTTAGCCTCAATGCTGGCCATGCCCTTGAGTCTGTCGGATCCGCTTTTGGATCCGAGCTCTCGGAGCCGAGAGTTGGGCGTCGGATCTGAGGGGATGTGTGCATCATCGGCTCCGTTGTGGTCTGGGCATACCGTCCCTTCGGGTCCGGCCATTCCAACTTCGGCTCTGATCCCTTCATCGGATCCGAGGCTCTCGGCTACCAGTTTCAGGGAGGAAACGTCTCCCTCGGCATTTGACGTTGTGGAGAGGGTTCTCTCTGAAGGATTGAGACCCCTCACTCTGTCCTTGAGGTCCATCCCTGCTCCCTCGCAGCTGGGTTTGTCTTCTGTTATCCAGTCCCCCCATGGACAGCCTGTGTCCCAGACAGTTCCCTTGAAGGAACATGAAACCATTTGTGAGCCCTCTCCGGAGAGTCCACCCAAGGAGGTCTCTCACAAATGCCAGTGTAAAAGGAGGCACTTGGAATCCCCCGAGTCCCTCACTGAGGATACCGACTTGGAGGAAGGGGAAGGTTCCCCCAAATCACCCCCCGAAGACGTCTCCTTTGGAGACATTATGGAAATCCTTTGCCGTGGGGTGGTCCACCCAAAATCCTTCCTCTGATGACTCGGTATTCCTGGAGGCGTTCGACACAGTCCCATCTACCTCTTGGGTGTCCCTCCCCCGCCAACCCTTTGGTGGACCTTATCAACACCAGAGCTTGGAGGGAACCAGACACTGTGGAGCCTATACCCAAAAGGCCCAACAAAATACTGAGTCCACCGGCAAATACAGCTTCTTGGAACAAAGGTTCCCCGGTTGATGCCATGGTGGTGGCGGCGGCAACAAAAAAGGAACTCGCCAAAGAAAGTTCCTCGGTCCACCCCCCCAGACAAGGAGTCCAGGGCTATGGACCATTTTGGAAAGCGGACTTTTGCTTCAGCCACCTTTGCTATAAGGGCACTGAATTACTTGGCCCACATAATTCGACTGCAGCAGGACCTTGTGAAAGAGTACGCTGAGTCTCCCCCGGAGTCCATGTCAGCCGAGGATAAACGGACCTTCTCGGCTCGTATTGCCACTCTCAAGGCTGTGTCCAATATGTCCATGCATTTACTCTCTCATCCCACCGAGGGAGCCGCTAGGGCTAGCGGGTCCGGCATCACCTTAAGGTGTCATGCCTGGCTCCGTCTTTGTGACTTCTCGGAACCCTTTAAGGCGTGCTTCACTAATGCACCCTTTGACGGTTCCACCCTGTTCGGGAAGACTGTCTGAGATACGCTTGTCCAGAGCAAGAAAGACAGGAAGACGCTGTCAGCCGTCGGGATTCGCTTCTCTAACCCTCAAAGGTCCTTTTCCAGGAACCAGCCAGTACAAAAGAAGCTTTGGTTCTGGAAAACTCAGCAGTCCCAGAATGCACAGGACTCCTTCTTCCCCAGAGGCAAAGGGGGACAAGGTGGACGCCGGCCCAGAGGCAGAGGGGGTGGGGCTGAAAACTTTGGGTCACGTGAACCCTTTTCAGAGCAACCCACGCAGCAACCCTGAGGGGTTACCCGACTGCTCCTCTCTGGAGGCAGTCGGGGGGCATTTTTCGATGCACCTAGCCCAATGAGAGTCCATTACAATAGATCGCTGGGTGCTTCGAATAATATCCAGAGGCTATTCTATTCCCTTCATAAACAAGCCCCCTTACACAAGGCACCTTCCGGACGTCCCACCCACTCAGAGGGAGGCCGCGGACTTGGAAATACAAAAGCTACTAGAAAAAAGAGCCATCCAGCAGGTGCCCACAGACCAGTCCAGATCAGGCATCTATTCCAGGTTCTTTTTGCTGCCAAAAAAGACGGGGGACTTAAGGCCGATTCTCGACCTGTCAACAATGAACCTTTTAGTTGCCAAGGAAATGTTCCAGATGGTCACGCTTCAATCCATCCTACCCTTCCTGCAGGAGGAAGACTGGTTGTGCTCGATAGACCTCAAGGATGTGTACTACCATATTCTGATGGACAGGCGATCCAGGAGGTTCCTCCGCTTTCGGCTAGGGGCCAGTCATTATCAATTCAGGGTCCTACTCTTCGGTCTCACCACAGCCCCCTGGGTGTTCACCAAGGTCATGGCAGTTGTAGTGGCCCACCTGAGACTTCAGGGCATTCAGGTCTTCCCGTACCTGGACGACTGGCTCCTCACCACCCCCACCAGGCATCTACTCTTACTAGCCAGGGATTTCTTTCTCCAGATATCACCTCAGCTAGGATTACCATAAATCTGAGAAAATCTTCCCTTCAACCTGTTCAAGTGTTAGATTTCATAGTGGCGAGACTAGATTCTTGTCAGGCCAGGGCATTCTTAATCCCAGACAGACTACACAGCCTGACACTTCATGTGTTAGCGCTTTTGCAGCCCTCTGCACCCCCTGCAGAATTAGTCCTGAGAGCCTTAGGGTCCATGACAGCAGCTATTAACCTGATCCCTTGTGCTCGTCTGCATATGAGAATTTTACAGTGGACATTGCAAGTTCAGCGGTCAATTCTTCATCAACCTCTAGATTTTCCGATCGCTCTAAGCAGAGTGTGCAGAAATACTCTCACGTGGTGGCTCCAATCTTGGAATTTGCAGGAGGGATGTCCCTTTCTTGCACCCCAACCCCAAGCCATGGTGGCCATGGACACCTCCCGCCTAGGGTGGGGGGGGGGGGCATTGTTCGGGCAGGACTGTTCAAGGCACGTGGACTCAAAATGAGACCGTTCTGCATATAAATGTTCTAGAGATGAGAGCGGTCCTTTTAGCGTTTCAGGCCCTTCATGCTTATCTACTTCTGGGAACTATTTGCGATCCAGTCAGACAATATGTCAGTTGTCTGGTATATCAACAAACAGGGGGGAACCAAGTCTTACCAAATTTGTCGAGAACCCATGAGAGTCTGGGAATGGGTGATCTCCACCAACTGCTTTCTGATAGCAATGCACATTCCGGGTCAGTCCAAAATCTTGGCGGACAATTTGAGCAGAACTATCCTTTCTCCCTATGAGTGGTCTCTGAACCCTTGTGTAGTGGAACAGATCTTCCTCAAGTGGGATCAGCCTTGCTGCGATCTCTTCGCATCGCCTTCCAATGTGAAGTGCAGCGAGTTTTTCGCTCTAATCCCCCCGATGGGGGAAAGCCCCAGAGACGCTCTTGTTCATGCTTGGTCACCCAGTCTTCTTTATGCATATCCCCCGCTTCCACTCATGATAAAGTTCTTACAGAAAGCTCGCCGGTTGGGGAGCAGATTAATCCTCATAGCCGCATTCTGGCCTCATCAAGTCTGGTTCCCCTGCCTATGGTCTCATCTCATAGCTCCACCTTGGATCTTGGATCCCATTCCAGATCTGATTCGTCATCCCTCGGGAATGCTTCCTCCGAATCTGGACAGCCTGAAGCTCACAGCTTGGCTGCTCCAGTTACACTAGTTGCTAGGACTCCCGGTATCTCTTCTCCTGTTAAATATATCTTGGTTGCGGCACATAAATCCTCTACCAGGAAAATTTACTCTACCAAATGGAGATGCTTCTCTATTTGGGCTTCACAGAGAAATCTAGATCCTTTTACCGCCCGGATCTCAGCGGTATTAGTCTTTTTGTCTCATATCTTCCAGCAAGGAGCCAGCTCTTTCACAGTGAAGGTCCAGCTGGTGGCTATTTCCCATTTCCATGTAGGGGACAATTTAGGCTCTATCGCTGCTGCCAGAATTTGTAAGACCTTTTTGAAGGGCACTTTTCTTCTGCGACCTCCTATTAAGAATCCGTCCCCGCTGTGGGATCTGACTGCTGTTCTTCAGGCCTTAGTTGCGCCTCCTTTCGAGCCCTCAGCATCAGTTGACTTAAAATTTTTGTCATGGAAGACGGCTTTTCGGGTAGCTATAACTTCAGCAGGGAGAGTGTCGGAGCTTCAAGCTCTTTGTATGAAACCCCCATATCTTGTGTTTCATAAAGACAGGGTGTCTCTCAGGACTAATCCATCCTTTCTTCCTAAAGTTGCTTCTGAGACAAACATTAATCAAGCTATTAATTTGCCTGTCTTTTTCCCTAATTTTCCAGAACAAAGGGGAGTACAAACTTCATTTGCTGGATGTTCACAGGCAGTTACATTTTTATTTGCACAGGATGGCGGCCTTTCCTAAATCTGATCAACTTTTTGTTTCTTTTGCTAAGCCCATTTTAGGGAAGCCACTTTCAAAGGTGACTCTTGCTAGGTGGATTTCCCTTTGTATTCTACAAGCATACAGAGAGCTTGGCTTACCAGAATCAGTAGGAGTCCATGCCCATTCTACACGTTCTGTGGCAACGTCTGCAGCATTCTGGTCTAGAGTTTTCCTGGATGACATTTGCTCAGCGACTACCTGGGCATCTTCTCACATCTTTATTAATCATTATAAACTGGATTTGGTGTCTAGAGGAAGGGCTTCCTTTGGCTCTGCAGTGCACTGGAATATCCTTCCTTAAGGGCCTCCCAAGATTTCGGGTATCTTGTGAGTCTGTCCCACAAGGTTGCTGATCAAATGAAGTTAACTACTTCAGATAAAGAAGTTATGTACTCACCATAACGTTCCATCTGAGTAGGTAAACCATTTGTCAGCAACCGACCCTCCCTTCTTCCCCCTTACCTTGGCATTATTTTTTGCTGAACTTGATGTCCGGAGTTCATGAGCTGGAGGTTTGTCCTTGGTTTTGGGGTCACAGGTTAGTTTGTTGGTGTCAGGTGTGGAGTGGCAAACTTGATCTGAGGATTGGAAGGAGGTTGCAGTGCAGTATGGGTAGGGGGAGGAGCTTGGAGCTCGGATCTTTTTGCTTGGTATGCTGCCGGCTTGGATCCGTATTGGATCCAAAACCCACAGGTTGCTGACAAATGAAGTTTGCCTACTCAGATAGAACGTTATGGTGAGTACATAACTTCTTTTTTTTTTGATAAAAACACTAGAGGAGAAAATCTTTTAGCATAACGACTCAGTCAACAGTAAGTAGAAAAGGCTGTTGCCAAGCTTAGGGAGCCTATAACAAGGAAGATAAGAAGAGATCCTGTAGCTGTATTAGAAATATTTCAGAAATTCTATGAAAGTCTGTATAAAGCAGAGAAATATGGAAATCAAGAAAAGATACAAACTGAAATGTATGAAGAATTAAATATGCCAAGGTTAGAAGTAGACGAGGTGCAACTACTAATGGTTAGGGCAGCAGATGAGATAAAACTTGTGATGTATAACCAATTTACAGGGAAGTCCCCAGGTAGAGATGGTATTCCTGTGAAGGTTGGAAGCTAGCAGAGAAAAACTGATAAAGATCTGGAAGGTTTTGTTTAGCAGTATTTTAAGAGGAGGAAAGTAGGACTTAAATGAGCTATGTAATGTTTGACTTATAATGATTGGGTGGATTAGAAGTGATGCATAATATTTGCAACTGGGAGTGTGTCAGTACGGTTTGTGATGTAAAATGCTTGCAACTAGGAATGTGTCGGTGTGGTTTGTTTTCATTTATATAAATGTATGATTGCCTAGGTTGTAAGTGATAGTTTAATAAAGATGTTTCTTGTTTAAAAACAGGGCAGGAACTGAATAATTTATGTAATGTTGCTTAAGTTAGCTAATATATAGCAATATTTGTGAAGTATAATGTTTGTAAATGTGAACTTGTTAATACAGTTTGTTTACTTTTATATAAATGTAAATGTGCCTATATCACAAGTGATAATTCAATACAGGTGTTTAAAAAAAGCTTGACAAACAGAACCAGATTTGGAGCAATAACCTCAACGGACATCCAAAACTCAGCATATTGAAAACAACCCGACAATAAGTGATAGAGACATGTCTGAAATTCTATGGGGAATGAAGAGTGATAACCAAAATCTGACCTGTTAGGGATTTTGAAAAGTGAGCTCAGCAAGATGTTCGGTAGGTGAATGCAGAGTCTGGAAATATGATTTGTTACTGATCGGGACTACAAAACTGGAAAAACACAAAAAATTAATAGGCTTGTATTAGAGCCGGCATAATACAAAGGTTAAATACTGGTACCAGTTAATTTCACAAGGTAACATAATTACTTGAGAACAGGAATCAGATGATTATTATCTGCAGAAAGGGTTAAAATTTTAATTTGAGGGATTGATAAGAAGACTAAAGGTCATTAAGTAGGGAAAGACCCAGGAAACAGAATAGCCAGTGATTCCAAACTGGATAGTAGATATGGAGGAAGGAAGACTATGCCCCAGAAATCTGATATCTAGGGCATCAGTAAAGTGAACTTTTTATATGAAGAAGTCGTGGCAAGTGGGAGGAAGACTTGGAAAAGCAAACTGCTGCATCCTGACGTGTGAATGAGTGAAAATCCTATGGATACCATCAGTGGCAATCAAAACTAAAAGATTTAGAATCTTCTGATGGAAATGTCAACACAATTTTTTATACACCCAGTAAACTAAGGAAAACGTTCTCAGAAGTTAATCCATGCTGTTGGAGATATAACATTGGGGAAAGGAGTATGTAAAAACACATCTTCTGACGCTGTAATGGGTTAAGGGATTTCAGAAAGGATTTATAGCAAATGATTTTGCAGATATCGGGGAAGAATCTCTCTCTGACAAAAGGTTGTTTTTCACAGGGTTAGTGGAAGAGAGGACCATTCCACAAAAGGTAGAATGAACACTTTGGCTAACAGTGCTGCTTGCTAAAAAGGGATAACAAGGAACTGAAAATCTCATTGCCCCCTATAATCTTAGAAGTGATTGAATTATGTGATAGTATAAGAAGAGATGAAAAATGATACTGTCAAGTAAATCATACCTGAGATGAAAGGCGGTAGCACCGTTGGCTTAGCTATTTGGAAGCCTGTAGACCTACATATGAATATCTGTAAGGCAGAAGAAAAAGTAACAGAGGGAGGATAGTAGAAAGAAGCTTTTAAGTCCATTGACAGCAAGGCTGGAAAGGAGACTACAATAGGGTAGACACCTAGGAAGAGTCAAATGAGAGGGGGAGATCTTGAAACTTTGATAGGAGTTAAAGGACAAGAGTACAGGAAATATATGTTACCCACAAAGTAAGGAGCTCTTGTCTCCTTTCTCTTTTCCATGATACAGAGGACTCAATCATCGACATGCGGAGATGTTAATTGTTTTAAGACTTATTGCTCACAGAACTTTTAACCAGCTACTTTAACAACAGTTATACTGAATTACGTTTGTTCATAACAAAATGTTTTTCAAAAAGATTTGTAACTGTTGACGTTGAGCTAGGTGGATTTGTATAATACATAAACTCAGCTATTACATATACTTCACTGGCCATCAACAGAGCTGTTATCATGAGCCATGCATGGGGTCTGCACTTTAATGTGAAAGTAAAATCTAAAGACTAAAAGGATCTGTGAGCAAAAAAAAAAAAAGCCAAAAACAGATAATCCTGCAAATACCTTGAATACTGAAACACTCTACTGCTCCAGTTTGGAAGGGAGGTGAAGTCAGAAATTCGGTATTGTTGTTCTCTGGCATTCCAACAGTCAGTGCTTGGATTTTGGTATAGCTCTAACTGAGGTTCCGATTCTCAAGATTGTAGTAATGTACCACATATATTGCAATATTACAGACACACATATGCATACATATGCTAACAAGTCAAACATGTCGCACACAATGTAGTTATCGCATACTGCAATCACTGATATAACACTGCTCCTATTTTTCATCAGTGCAGCTATGTAGTAGTGCCAAAATCACAGCTGGAATCTAGCAAAATCAATAAAGCCAAATACATGGCCCTAATATGCTAAGGCTGTTTGCCACATGATGGTGGGTGGCTACTGATTACGAAAAACAAACAAGATGCAAGAGTACGACACAAGAATGGGTAATGAGTATTACTCTGCTCCATATTATGTTCGTGAACTGCACTGACCATTTTTCTTTACATGCCTAACTCCAGCGGCCTGTAGTGCATCCCAATGATACAGCTATGCACCCACCTGCAAGTGAAGCTGTTTGGGCATGCAGCATGCCTTCTCTACATTAGGTGCACTGCTGCACCTAATGTAGTGTTTTGCGATACACCACTAGGGTGCAAAGAGATTCTGTGTGGTCCTTGTTACCTCTAAATAAGACTGACCCCAACATTTAATCTACTGATGGATCATAGAAATAACAATGTTGCTCTGTGTGGCGGTCCCCCAACACGTATTTAGTGAGTTAATGAAAGTAGGGCTACAGTGCTTTAGTGGTGCAAAACAGAATGTCACACACTAATTTGTTGTATATCTTGTACTTATCAGCAAAATGAAACTAAGAACTCCAAGACAAAGTCCACAGCAGCAGATACAGGACAGCAACCAAATCTTTTAACTCAAAGAGCACTTTATTTGCGGAAAAATAATAAAATAAGTTAATAAAATAAGTTGAATAGTAGCAATAAATCAAGAACTTTCGTCTCTGTTCATTCAGAGACTTTTTCAAGATAAAGCACACAGTCAACAGTCCCTTTTTAAAATAGTAAAAGACAACCCCTTAATTACTCTCCACCAATAAGTTACATTCATCAATTAGAATCTCATAAATTATTCAACAGCTAGATAATTCTTTAAAAAAATACAGAAACTGTATAAAAGATAAATAACACTCTCATTGTAAACCATAAAATGCATAATATGTTGCAGTAAAAACATTCACCATCCAAACATTTAAAATAAACTGTATGTATATGTATATACACATGCACACTTCTCTTTTTATCTATCTAGTGCCTTCAATTTGAGAAAACATGCTAAAGACAGGGCATCATTTATACCTGGCCAACTTGTTGCATTCATTCTAATTTGCCATATAGCCTCCTGTTTTTCTAATTGGAGTGTCCATGGGCCACCCCTTGGGTCAATTTCAAGTACCGTCCAGAATCATAAACTTAAAAGTATGGTCAGGGAAATCATTACAGTGTTTTGCAAGGGCATTCGTCTCATTTTTCAACCTTATATCTCTAAGGTGTTCGTAAATTCTACTTTTAAGCTTCCTTTCAGTTTTTCCAATGTAGTATGCTGGCATTTCATGCACAAAGCACAATATACCACTCTCTCAGTCTGGCATAAACCTTTCTTTTTTTATCTTTATCATAGTCCCAGGAGGGTCCCTCTAAAACATGTGTACACATTGTGCATGACCCATATTTTTTCATATAGCCTACTATAGGTTTCTTAATTTTTGCTTCAAGAATATTTTTGAGGGTTCGCCCCCCCTGTATACTTTGTTCGTTTTTTCACCAACCCATTCTTGAACATCGTTGCATGATCTAACAATAGCCCAATTTTTATGTATGATATCTGCAATCATTTTACTGGAACTATTATAGGCTGTAACCAATGCTGACATGTAGTGTGCTACTCCTACGGTCTCAGTTTCCACCTCCACACTCTCCTTACTAGACCAATGATAGGCCATAGCATCTACCACTCTAGCATCAGTTACCCCTTATGGTCTCAGTTAATTCCTCAAGCTCATCTCTCTCTGTATATCCATTAAGGTCATCCATCCCTATAAGTAAATGTGGTTCATTTATATCTTGGTTAAGGATGCCTTTAAAATGTCCTCTTTTTCTTGTATTTACTACTTCAATAAGTAACTCGTTCACTAAAATAGTAGGATAACCCCTTTTAACAAACATTTCTTTCAATAATTCACATTCTCCAAGGAATGTTTCAAAACAAGTAATCATGCGGGCAGCTCTTACAAATTGCCCCTTTACGATGGCTTTTTTATGTTTGTAGGGGTGATCACTGTTAAAATGCAGGAAGCTGTTGGAATACATATCCTTACGGAAAATTTCAGATTGGAACACACCTAAAGAGCTATTCTTTACCAATCTTACATCCAAGTATGTAATTTCAGTTACTCCCACAGTGTGGGTGAAACTTAAAAATTGGGTAGAATTGTTAATATACACTAAGAATTCATTAATCATCCCTTGCGGCCCAACCCAAAACACAAAAATGTTGTCTAAAAAATGAATATAAAGTCTACAATATTTATAAAAGACTGATTCTATTAAGAACTTTTTCTCCCATTGGAGCATGACTATGTTTGCATACAGGCCCCCACAAGGTGAGCAACCCCCTTTGCCTGAAGAAAGTATTCTTTATTGAAACATATTAAATTATTCTTTAGTACCAGGTTTAAAAGTTGTTCATAAACATTTATTTTTGGTTGAGGAATTCCTCTCTCATGTAAGTACTCACAAAATCATTCCACACCTAGATCATGTGGTATCACTGTATATAGGTCTTTCACGTCCAATGTTATAAAAATCCCTGCTTCAATGAATTCCAACGGGTTAATCCTCTCCAAAAAATCCCACGAGTCTTTACATAAGGAATTTTCATTAGCTAACAAAGGTTTTAGTTTGGTGTCTAAACATTTTGCTAATGGGTAAGTTATAGAACCTTGCCCATCTACAGTGGGTCTCATGGGGGGGGGGGGTCCTTTAAAGATTTATATATTTTTGGTAGTCCAAAAATACATGGTGTCTTTGGGTACAATACTGTTAAGAAGTTTAGTTCATCTATGGAAATGGATCCTTCAATAAACAAATCATTGAGCTCATTATGAATTTGATTATATGCTCCATTCAGTTGGTTAAGTGAGCTGTTTTCATATGTTCCACTCATCAATACATTTCTCATTCTCTGATTGTAATCCATTATATCGATAATCACAGCCCCTCCCCCTTTATCTGGTTTAATAATTCTGAGACCAGAGTTACATTTCAATTCCTGTAAACATTCTAATTCATAAACATTTAAGTTATTGCCCTTTCAATTTCTTTTCAGATTCCTTAAATCAAATTCACATAACTTCTCAAACATTTGCAATGTGGGATGCAGTGGGGGTTGTACGCGCTAGAAATATGCAAAGGATTACTGATATAATCTACAGATTTAAATAAAACATTCAGGTTCAGCTTTCTTACATAGTATTTTAAATCTGTTATAGTATTAGCAAGATCAAATTCAGTCTTTGGTGCAAAAGTCATGCCCCTGGATAGCAGATCACAGGCAAATTCATCGATAGGGACTGAGGAATAGTTGAACACATTAAAATCCCCAGCATTGTTCTTCATTATAAGACATGGAGGTCATGTGTTTTCAAAGTTCATCTCCTGCCCTGATAACTGCCCCTCTGAGTCCCCCTTCAATCTCTTTTGGCCATAGAAGTCCCTTGAGTTTTGTTCTCCATATTGTACTTATGTTGGAGCCTCTCTGACCTCCTTAAAGGGCGGTATTGCTCCTCATCTAAAAAAGTATTTCCATCATTAACAACATTAAACTCATTTCTGGAACCCCAGTTTTGTGATTTGGGTGGTTCAGGGTAAGCAGTGCTCTGATTATACTGTATTCTGTCCTGTTCAAGTTTCTTAAGTTTCCTATTTTTTTGTTATTAATTTGATGTTCCACTGACTTGAACACACGATTATAGTCAAATAAATTCTGTGCATGTGCCCTGTCCTACACAATCATTTTATCCAGTTCATTTGCACCTTTTATTAAGTTATTCAATAAAATATCATTATGTTTGATTACAACCTCCATATATTCATGCCCATGCCTGTCAAACACGGAGATTAGTTCTTTATGAAATTCAGAGTTCACTATTAAGCCAGAAGGGAACCGCCACATATGTAAACCCTTTGGCACTAATTTTAATCTCAAACATTCCCTAAAGTAGGAATTATCTGGTGGTAGTTTTTTTTTATCTTAAGTACGACATAGTCTAGTTTTTGCAAGTCAATGTTATAGTCAGTAATGCGGTGCTCTCCAGTGACAAGGATGGATACTGTTCAAGCCATTCGCCAATATCCGCTTGTCGTATATCACCGTTTGGTTCATCATTCCTTCTCCTGTGTTCAAGGGGGTTGAATTGGTAAACTGTTGCTGTTGATTGATATTTCCGCCATTTCCTGGATCATTTGTAGTTAAATTGTCATTATTTAGCAGCCGTTGCATTGAAATAGATGCTTGTACCTCACTGACTTCCTCTGTAGTGTTGTTTACGCCCCTTTCTGATGATGTAAGCTGGGCGCATTCCATTCTGTCAAGTCTTTGGGACATCTGTTCCATTTTATTTAGTAAATCCTCTATAGACTGCCTGAAACTCTGGGAAAACAGCAACTGCTGAGAGTCGGTGTTCTGTCCTTCTGCAGCCATTTCCATTCACAAAAACAGATCAGCAAAATGAAACTAGAAACTCCAAGACAAAGTCCACAGCAGCAGATACAGGACAGCAACCAAATCTTTTAACTCAAAGAGCACTTTATTTGTGGAAAAATAATAAAATAAGTTAATAAAATAAGTTGAATAGCAGCAATAAATCATCAATAAATCAAGCGCTTTCGTCTCTGTTCATTCAGAGACTTTTTCAAGGTAAAGCATACAGTCAACAGTCCCTTTTTAAAATAATAAAAGACAACCCCAATTACTCTCCACCAATAAGTTACATTCATTAGTTAGAATCTTATAAATTATTCAAAAGCTAGATAATTCTTTTTTTTAAAAAGTATAGAAACTGTATAAAAGATAAATAACACTGTAAGAGTAGCATACTCCTGGTCAGCATTGGTTACAGCCTATAATAGGTCCAGTAAAATGATTGCAGACATTGTACATAAGAATTGGGCTATTGTTAGATCATGCAACGATGTTCGAGAATGGGTGGGTAAAAAAACAAACATAGTATACAAGAGGGGCTGAACCCTCAAAAATATCCTTGAAGCAAAAATTAAGAAACCTATAGTAGGCTATATGAAAAAATGCGGGTCATGCACAATGTGTACACACGTTTTAGAGGGACCCTCCTGTGTAATAAATGGGACTATGATAAAGATAAAAAATAAAGGTTTGTGCCAGACTGAGAGAGTGGTATATTGTGCTTTGTGCATGAAATGCCAGCATACTACATTGGAAAAACTGAAAGGAAGCTTAAAAGCAGAATTTATGAATACTTTAGAGATATAAGGTTGAAAAATGAGATGAATGCCCTTGCAAAACACTGTAATGATTTCCCTGGCCATACTTTTAAGTTTATGATTCTGGATGGACTTGAAATTGACCCAATGGATGGCCCATGGACACTCCAGTTAGAAAAACAGAAGGCTATATGGCAAATTAGAATGAATGCAACAAGTTGGCCAGGTATAAATGATGCCCTGTCTTTAGCGTGTTTTCTCAAATTGAAGGCACTAGATAGATAAATAGTAGTTCACAAAAGGTACTCTTTTTCCCCAAAAACATACTATTATGCATTTCTTGGCATTGAGTTTTAAACCGTGGTCCAGGTTATGCTTGAATAGGGTTAGGGAAGCCTGTTCCAGAGATTGGGTTTTCTCTGAGATACACAATTGCCCCTTCAACATATCCTGTTTAAGTAGCAAGCAAAGTTTAAATCCTTAGATCTAGTAGAACTGGTGCTGTCCAATTTGTAGATATACCAAAGGTCCATCAGAGTGGGATCTAAGGATGCCTTGTATGCCAAGCATAAATCGAATCTCAGCAGTCTGTAGGAAACAGAATAAAGAGATGGAACTTTCAGGCGAACTGCATAAGACATTAAGTTTACACCCTGTATAGGTTCATAGGCTAATGGCCCTGGGGCCTTTACAAGCCTAGCCCATAGGATTACCCTGGCATCGTGCCACCCGACCTTAGTTTCCAGTGCCTCTGTCAAGTAGAGCCACTGGAGTGATCCCCAGGGTGAATTTTCTATTTCTCATCCACTCATCAAGATTTCTCTTGAAGAGGGCCAGTGAGGTGCTCTGTTTGACATGTATGGGAAGTCTATTCCATAGCATGGGCAGTCTCTGAGTTATGAACCTGTCCCTCCAGCACGTTCTGTTGATTGTGGTAATGAGATTGAGGTTTCTGCAGTGTGTGGTGCAGAGGGAATGGGATTTCTTTAGATGTAGCATTTCTAACAGAGCTAGGTCAGACATGGCTTTATAAGTCAAGCAGAGATTGCCTCTCAGTATGCGATATGAGACAGAGAATAGTTGGAGTTTTTTGAGTCTGTCCATATAGGACAAGTGTTTAAGGCCTAGGATCCTCTTTGTGAGGTACTTCTGTGTCCTCTCCAGTTGTTGCAGGTGTCTAGTGAGGTACATGCCAAATGGGGCATTGTACTCAATGACTGGCCTAATGAGGGAAGAGTAGAGGGAAACAATGACCTCTTTCTTCCTGGATGCAAAACCCTTAGTAATGAGATGTGTCACATAGATGGACTTTCTGACCACAGTGGGAGTGTGGTGGTCAAAAGAGAGATTGCTGTCAACCTGTGTTCCCAGATCTCTTATAACGCCTTCTGTGTTCAATGGACCACCATCGATGTGGTAGTTCATGGGAACTGGGTTTTTCCCAAAGGGGATGATGACACATTTTTTGGCATTGAGCTTAAGGCCATGGTTCTGACACCAGTTATTGGTCTCAGTGAGGCCTTTCTGTAGGATATCAACATCACTTGGGGCATTAATAATGGCTCCCAACTTGCACTTGTCTGTGAACTTTGTCGGCCAGCGTCCCTTCATGTTGGACTGGACTTCTGAGAAGTAGATACCAAACAGGAGAGGACTCAGGACCGATCCCTGTGGCACTCCACTCGTGACTGGTCGGCAGTCTGACTTGGAGTCAGCTACTTTCACACTGTGGGTTCTATCTGTGAGCCAGCTTGTAACCCACCTAGTGATATAGGGGTTGATGCCTAGCTTAGTGAGTTTTTCTATGATTCCTGAGTGGGGAATGGTATCAAAGACCTTGGCCAGATCAAGGTAGGCTGTATGAACCACCTTGCCTTCATCCACAGCTCTGGTGAGTGACTCAAAGAAGTCAACCAAATTGAGCAGGCATGATCTACCCTTCACAAAACCAAACTGTGTGGGATCCAGAGTTTGGAGATTCCCTATATCCTTGTTTATTAGGTCCATGATAATGTGTTCATAGCTTTGCATATCAGACTTGTCAAGCTAATGGGGTGATAGTTTGTAGTCACTCCTCCTTTGTGGAGAGGGATGACTATAGCAGTGTGCCATTCGGTAAGGACAAAGCTTGAGGTGAGGCTGTGATTGGACAGGGCAAACAGGTGAAGTGCCAGTTAAACACAGCCAGGGATATTGTCAGGTCTCATAGAAGCTGTATTCTTGGCCTTGGACAGTGCTGTTTTAACCTGTGCATAACACTGGGTGCCTGGCAATCTACTGGCATTGTGATTGGTCCTGGGGGGTTAAAGTTGGTACTGAATCTGTCAGCCAGTATATTGGCAATATCTGTTGGATCGGTATAGGAGCTACCATTATACAATTGCTCAGAGCAAATCTGGGTATTGCCGTGGAAGTTCTTTCCATAACTGTAGAAGGCCTTGTGGTTGTCTTTATTATCTGCTGCAATTCTGTTTTCATAGCTAGCTTTAGAGGATTTGATGAGGGATCTCAACTTTTTGTTGAGGCTGATAAGGGAGTTTTTCCAGTCTTGGCACTTCACCTTATTCCGCATCAGTTTTCTCCTTCTGTTGTAGAGTTTGTTTATGGCAGGGGACCACCAGATTGGCTTCCTTTTTTTGGAGGAGAGCATCTTGGTTCTATTGGGTATGGCGAGATCCATGCATTTGTGTACGTGTTCGTACAGTGCATTGGTGTATGATTCAGCGGTCATGCAACTATTCTCCATTTGCATGGGTGCCTGAAGTTAGCCACCTCTGTTTTTAGGAGCCCAAAGTTAGTTTTGGAGAAGTTTTTCATGGTGGTTACCTTTGCACGGGGGATGGGGGGGGTGGGAGGGATGTGGATTTCCAAGGTGATTAGTTTGTGGTCAGATCTAACCAGGGAGGAGTTGACTATTGGTGTAGAGCAATGGTCACCCATGTTAGTAATGACCAGGTCAAGGATGTTGCTACCTCTAGTGAGGGTAAGAATGAGCTGGTCCAAGGCATTGGAATTAATGAATTCCAGGAAACTTTGGGCAAGTGTCTTGGTACATGAGTACTTTTCCCATTTAATGGAGGGGAAGTTGAAGTTGCCCAGTATGTGTGTTAGGTTGGTCCCTAATATTCTCCAGGGTGCTTAGGAATGTGGAGTGACTGTCTTGGGACATGGTTGGGGACCTATAACAGGCTACGACCTGAATCGCTGTCTTACCCAATGTTAGCTGCACCTGAAGTATCTGATGCATTATGTTGGTCTACCAGTCTGTAGGTGTGTGCATCCTTTATGATTTTTTTTTTTTTGAGGAACCTCTATGAGAGGTTTATGTTTTTAGTTAATTTTTGGACTTACGTCTGGCAGGCATAACAGCCTCTGTGCAGTCACTGACATGGTTGCACAGAGCTTCAGTGAATAATTCCGCATATGCTGCTGTGTTATCTGGGTTTGGAAGGGCCTGAATTTTTCACAAGTTATCATTTAATAAAAGGTAGTTTGCTTTGGAGTAGCGCCTGACTGTTATAGGGTTTGTTAAGATTACAGAATTGATTCTGTTTTGCAGTCTGACCTTACTTGAGAAGACACATCACTGTTGGTGGAGGGTGCAGCATTCTCCCATATTTGTAAATACCAGTTCCAATATGTTTGCACCTCTCATAAGCGTATGCACTAACTGGTCCAGGGTGTTTGTGTTTACAAAGTCAAGGAATCGGAATCTTTGCGCCTTTGGTGTAAATCATCATGTACTCTGGCTTTACTCATTTAGTGCCATTTTGTCTTAAGGAGAATATCTCTGGTAAAGAAGACGGGTATTATTGTTTAATCAGCTTCCTACCAGACTAACTGTTCACACTAGATGCAGAACTGTATGCAGTGTAGAAGACAATTAATATGTTGGCTGTCCTGAAGGAAACACGAGTCGCTTCTCACATCAGGAGAAAAATGCATCCCCTCCTTTTTCGTGTTTTACTTATTTAGCCATGTATACTTCCTTCCCCTGTTTTGGCCAGAACTTACTCATATGTGGCTTTAGTCCGAAACACTGTCATAATAGCAGTTTTAGAATTTGAGAAAAACAAATTTCATGATCTCCTGAACTTTTTTAAGCATAAAGCTTTTATTCAGTGGTCACTGCAATATGGAATAATTTCTTCACTGGATGGATATATTCCGTTATTTATCTTAATTCTGAACACTCTGTAAAAATTTTGCCCTCTACAGAAGATTATTTCGGAGCTTGTTTTGTGCTTGTGAACGTTTAGGAATTATTCTGCTTGGATGTGAGATGAATTAACTCTTTTGTCGTAAAAGGCTGCAGGATATGGTTCTGTATTCTGTATTACAAAAGGTTAAAGTATAATTTTGAACTTTGAAGCAAATTGTGATAAATATCCATATGAGTACTGCACACATTTATTATAGGTTCATAGGTTTATACTAGGCTATCTGCCCTAAGGCATTTATAAGCCTAGCCCAAATTATTGTGGCTTACGCCACCCCTTATATGAAAAAATACTGTGCCCATTAGTTTGTTGTGCCTCTGTCCAGCAGTGACCCAGAGATGATTCCCGGGGTAAACCTACGATCTCCCATCCACAGGTCTAGATTTCTCTTGAACAGAGTCAGCGAGGTGCTCTGCCTCACATGGACCGGGATTTTATTCCACAGCATAGGGAGTCTCTGAGTGATAAATCTATCCCTCCAGCACGTCCTATTTATATCCGTGCTAAGGTTTAAGTCGCTTGCTCTAGTGGTTTTGGTGGATTTGGATTTTTGAGGTGGAGCATGTCCATTAATTCCGGGTTGGACATGGCCTTGTATGTCAGGCACATGTCACCTCTGAGCAGACGGTATGCGACTGAATAGAGCTGGAGTTTCTTCAATCTGGCAGCATATGACAGATTTTGGAGTCCCTTTATCCTTTTGGTGAGGAACTTTGGGGTCTCTCCAATTGCTGCAGATGTCGGGTGAGATACATCCCGAATGGGGCATTGTACTCGATCATTGGTCTGATAAGTGAAGAGTACAGGGAACAATGACCTCACTAGATCTGGATGTGAATCCCTTCATGATCAGGTGGGCAATGTAGAAGGTCTTTCTAACCACTTTAGCAATGTGAGTGTCAAAGAAAGGCCACTGTCAACCTGGGTCCCCAGGTCCCTGATAACCTCTTCTGTGCTTAGTGCATTACCACCCATATGGTAGCTTGGGGTTACCTTGTTTTTCCCGAAGGGTATGACTATACATTTTTTGGGGTTTAACTTCAGGCCATGGCTCTGGCACCAGCTATCTGTTTCCGTGAGTCCCTTCTGAAGGATATCCGTGTCCGATGCACTTTCCACTATGGCGCCCAGTTTGCAGTCATCTGCAAACTTTGTCAGCCAAAGTCCTCCCATGTTGGCCTGTACTTCTGAGAAGTAGATGCCAAACAATAGGGGGGCAAGGACCGAGCCCTGTGGGACACCACTTGTGACCGGCTAGGAGTCTGACACAGCGCCAGCAACTCTAACCCTGTGGGTTCTGTCCTTAAGCCAGTTTGCAACCCATCTTGTGACATATGGGTTTACATTTAAGCTGGTAAGTTTTTCTACAATACCCGAGTGGGGTATTGTGTCGAAAGCCTTTGCAAGGTCAAGGTAGGCTGTATGGACTGCCTTTCCTCATCAATGGCCTTGGTGACTATTTCAAGAAGTCGACCAAGTTCAAAAGGCATGATCTTCCCTTGACAAAGCCAAACTGGGTCGGGTCCAATGTCTGCAAGTCCCCTATATCTTTGTTTATGAGCTCCATTATGATCCTCTCCATAGCTTTGCAGACTAGACTTGTTAAGCTTATGGGGCGGTAATTACCAGGGTCCGTAGAGGCGCCACCTTTGTGGAGTGGGACCACAGTTGCCGTACGCCACTCCTTGGGCACGTATCCTGTGGTAAGGCTGAGATTAAACAGCTGCCTTATGTGCGGGTTTAATTCCTCATTTGAGGCCATAGAAGGAAAATGACATCAGCCTACTGGAAGGAATCTAAATGAAAGCTACCAGAAAAATCCATGGGATGAAGGGGACTGAATATGATCACATTCTACAGGAGCTAGAACTCTTCTAATATGAGACCAGAAGAGACAGGGAAAAGTTGATATTGGTACACAAGATCATGTCAGAGATATATAAAGAGATCAGTTATTCAGAACAGGGATGGAGATTGTACAAGTGGCAGACTGTGAAGACTTAATTTTCAGAGAGAGGGTTATGGATATGAGATTGGCCACTCGAATGGGTGGTGGAAAAGGAATACACAGGGACATTAAAGTAAGCATAGGATAGGTGGATAAAGGGTGAGAAAGTCGGAGTGGGGAATAGAATGTTAAATGCACTTAAAAGACCAGCTTAGACAGGTTTATTGACTTCTTTTTTGCTGTTAATATAATGCAATGTAATTGAATGTGTGTACTGATTTACCTGTCATTTTCAGGTTTCACTGCAATCATGGTCCAAAGACTTAGCTAGCTTTTATTTTGAACATTGTTAAAGGGATGGCACAGTGTTAAAGCTGTTTTGCTCTGGAATATTTTGTCCATAAGGATTAGAACTAGCAATTCCACAGAGAATATATTCCTAGTTCAGCACTCTTTCAACTGCCAGCACAGCTGACCATTTGGCAGCTGCTCTTCTGCCCACAGTCTTTTCCTGACTCCTGACACATTTAATCCCCACAGAGTATAAGAATTGTAGATATCAAGGACTACTATCATCAAAATTTGGGCTTGAGAGATTTTTCTTTTTCTTATTAGCTACTTAGTCTCTTACACTCCCAAGGGTGGTCATGCAGTGAGCATAGCTAAAGGCTGTATTATACTTCTCAAGCATTTATCCATTAGAAGAGCACATTTCAGCTGTTACAGCAATAACCCTTTGCTGCAATTCTTACATTCTCCACCAAGTGTTCAGCTGTAGTCTGGGGATTCTGCCCCTGTTGAGGAAAATTAGCTGGCCAAATTTACTAAATTCTTCCATTCATTCAGCTTGTCCTCTGACTCCTAGATATATATTTGAACCCAGATCATAGGAAGTATGGGTGGATACCTTTACTCTTCACCACTGGGCTAGCTAGTACACCTGAAAACTATAAGGAGAGTTCTGATCAGTAACTAGGCAGCACATATTAATGAAGCTGGTTGGCAAATGGTCATTCCAGTTTGTAAAGGCTTCTTAACATCCTAACAGTTGATTTTTTTTAAAACAAGAAACATATTTATTAAATTATCACTTATGACATAGGTAACCATATATTTATCTTCTTCTTCTTTCGGCTGCTCCCATAAGGGGTCGCCACAGTGGATCATCTGTTTCCATTTCTTCCTGACCTCTATATCTTGCTCTGTCACACCAACTACCTGCATGTCCTTTCTCACCACATCCATAAACCTTATCTTAGGCCTTCCTCTTTTCCTGTTACCTGGCAGCTTCATCCTTAGCATCTTTTTCCCAATATACTCTGCATCCCTCCTCAGCACATGTCCAAACCATTGTAATCTCGCCTCCCTGGCTTTGTCTCCAAACCTTCCAACCTGGGCTGACCTTCTAATATACTTATTCCTAATCCTGTCCACCCTCGTCACACCCAGTGCAAATCTTAACATCTTTAACTCTGCCACGTCTAGCTCTGACTCCTGCTTTTTTGTCAATGCCACTGCCTCCAACCCATATAACATAGCTGGCCTCACTACCCTCTTGTAGACCTTCCCTTTCACTCTTACTGGTACTCGTCTGTCACAAATCACTCCTGACACTCTTCTCCACCCACCCCATCCTGCCTGTACTCTCTTCTTCACCTCTTTTCCACACTCACCATTACTCTGAACTGTTGATCCCAAGTATTTAAACTCATTCACCTTCGCCACCTCTACTCCCTGCATCCTCACCATTCCTCTATCCTCCCTCTCATTCACACACATATATTCTGTGACCATATATCTATATAAATGAAAAGAAACCATACTGGCATCATCTTAGCTGAAAACATTTTACATCACAAACCATATTGACATAATTTTAGTTGCAAACATTATAGATCACTTATAATCTACTCAATCATTGGCAATCAGACATTACACAGCTCATTCAAATCTTGCTTTCTTTTAAACATCATTTCTTCCCTGTATGAATTGTTTCCACAATTCCCATTTTCCCTATGTAATTTGTTCCTACCCTTTTCTAAAAATCTCAATTGCAGTTGTTTTATCTCTGTTACTGTATTCACTACTTATATTACAGTTGGTTTAGACGTTGATTTCCATTTTCTAGTAATTGTTTTTTTGGCACTATGTCTGGGACTGGGCAATTCTGATTCTGTATTATAGCTTAGAAAAATAATTTCCCTAGTTACACCAATTTGCTCACCCAGTATCTCTGGTAGAGCTGTCTGCAGGGAATCTTTAAAGGCTGTCAAACTCATTACACTCCCAGAAAATATGTTCCCAATTGCCAATTTCCTCCCCATCACACCTCCAACATTTGCTGCCTACCTGAGGAAAAATTCTCTGGAGTCTACTTAGATTTTAAAAAATATCTATGTAAACATTTCAAGCAAAAATCTTAAATCTTCTAGATTTTGTTGCATATTTGGAAGACAAACATATATCCCCCATTGCTTCTTTGTGAATTGCTTATCCAATCCTCTTCCCAAACCTTTCTAACCTCCTTGAATTGATTCTTATAGTTGTCATGCAATATTTTATATGCTCTACTGATTATTCCCTTTCTAACATCAGCTTCTGTTCTAGATTCTACTAAAAACTCTGCGAGTGCTGGTCTTTCGTTTAGAACACCCCCTCCCCTATTTCTTTCTCTTACCTTTATTGAATTATTACTTTTGACATAGGCAAATTTACATTTATATAAAAGTAGTAAAACTGTATTAACAAGTTCATGTTTAGAAACATTATATTTCACATATATTGCTATACATTATATTTATATATATATATATATATATATATACACACACACACACACACACACACACACATGCATGCACACACACACACACACACACGCATATATATATACACACACACACATGATATATATCATATAAACTAAGCAATATTACATAAATTGTTCAGTTCCTGCCCTTTTGTTTTAACAAGAAACATCTTTATTAAACCATCACTTACAACACAGGCAATCATATATCTATATAAATGAAAACAAACCACACTGATAATATCCTAGTTGCAAGCATTTTACATCACAAACCATGCGGACACACTCCCAATTTTAAACCTAATTTGTCCTCTGTATGTATTGTTCCCTCAATTCCTATTTTTTTCCAATGTAGTTTGCTCCTACCCTTTTCTAAAGGTCTCAGTTCCAGTTGTAAATCTGTCTTACTATATTCACTACTTCTAGTATAGCTAGTATAGATTTTCTAGTAATTGTTTTTTTGGCAGCCACCATAATTAGATGCAGCAAGGCCTTACCATATCTAGACTATTTTGATTCTGTATCATAGCTCAGAAAAATCATCTCGTTCATCACACCAATCTGCCCACCCAGTATCGCAATCAGTGCTTCCTGCTGGGAATCCTTAATGTCCACTAATTCACCTTATTCCCAGAAAATATGTCCCCAATTACCTCTTTCTCCCCATCATACCTCCAATATTTGCTGTGTACCTGAGGAAACATTCTCTGGAGTCTACTTAGGATATAAAAATATCTATGTAAACATTTCCAAGCAAAAATTCTAAATCTTCTAGATTTTGTTGTATATTTGGGAGACATACATATAGCCTTACATTGTTTCTTTGTGAATTGCTTATCCAGTCTTTCTTCTCAATCCTAACTTTCTCTGATTGATTCTTATAGTTCTGCAATATTTTATATGCTTTACTAATTATTCCTTTTTTAATGGCAGCTTCTATTCTAGATTCTTCATAAAACTCTACCAGTGCTGGTCTTTTGTTTATGACCCCCCCCTATTTCTTTCTCTTTGCCTATACTCTGATATCAGTCATTGATAGGGAAGGCAGTCTCTAACCTGCAGTCCAAATAAATTCTTGCTGTCTTCCCATTCAGTCATCTTTCCCTCTTTAGTTATTTGCTCCCAACATCTTGGTTCCTTTGCCAGTTTTCTCCAATAAATTCCAGTTCCCTCTTGCCTATTGTCTATATCCCTAATTGCAGTCATCCTTATCACCAGAATCTCCTTTCTCCATTCTCGTGTTGGCTTAGTTCTTAGAATACTTTCTGCTACTTTATGAATATAATATTCTATGTGATTATTGTTATTCTCCCTAAAGGTCTGCATCCAAAATCCCAGTCTTTCCTTGTTTCTTGACCACCCCCCCCATTTCATCATCATAATTTTTCACTTTGAATTATAGGTTTCTGCTTGTGCTATGTATAGCAGCCTTAACTGTGTAGTGCTGAAATACCCCTTCAAATCTGGTACTCCCAATCCACCTTGTTCTATTGGAGGAATCAACTTATCCCACGTGACTCTTGCCATCTTTCCCTCCCAGATAAAATCCTTCAGTCTTTATTAATTGCTAGACACAACTTCTGCGTTGGTTGATAAAGATATTACTGTCCAGTGTATAAGGTTAGCAGGGCTAAAAACATTTTAACTACGTGTATCTTACTATCCAAATCCTTATAACAGAGCTTCCAGTTTCTCTCTTTTTGCATTATCTTTTGTTTAATCTCTTCCCACATATCCTTAGATGCCACACCGGAATCATTTTTAATCCATACTCCTAAATACTTAATTTTATAATGCCCCCATAAATACAGATATTGCTGAACCAGTTTGTGTGTGGGTACATAATTTATCACTACTGCCTTTGTTTTACCTTCATTAATTTTGTATCCTGAAAAAAATTGAAACTATCTCAAAATATTCCACAACACTGTAATGTCCTTTTCTGGTTTTATCAGGTATAAAATAATATCTGCAAATAAATCCAGCTTCTTGACTACCATATCAATTATATCTTTGAATTTATGAGTCCCTTAGTTTCCTTGCCAATGATTCTAAATATCAGTGCAGAGAGAAGTCAAATGGCAGCTGTTAACTGATGCATCTAGTGAGCCGGGTTTTAATAATTATATAACTATTAAGCCTATTTTACAACTTAAGATTTAGGCTTTTATACCACTGTGTTTTATAATTATGTACAAACAACTTTTTATCAGTTTAATGACACATATGGTGACTATGATATGTGTATTTATGACACAATAGAGTAATGTATTAGGAATTCCATACACATTTTAAATGAAAAAATTATTTAAACTTATGTTTTTTAATATTATAATTAGTTATATTATTATACACAGTATGTATGGATTGGGAAAGTTGATTAATGTATTGTACCATCCTAACATATTTTTGGTTATGGTTTTAATGTGTATACCTTTAAAAGTATAGGCTTTTAGTTCATTAGAAATTGTTGGCGCCAAAAATGTGGATATTTAAGGATTCAGTTGTATAATGCTTACGTTCTGATGAAATCCATTGACATATGGATAAAAGCGCTTAACCAGAGGTTATTTTATTTTCATGTGGAATAAAATTGTGTTTTTACACGAGCGACTCCAGAGAAATTTGTGCTTACAGCGTATTAGACTTTTTTCAGTGTTAATTATTCTAAATATAATGCAGATAACAAAGGGGTAAGAGAACCCACCAGCCTGGTTCCTCTGCTCAAACACAAACTATCAGAGTAACTCACCCACTTTAGGTTTCACCTCCAATCCCTGATATAGCCTCCTAATCAACCTTATAATTTTATCAGGGAATGCAAATGCTTCCATTGCCCTGCTCATAAAGTTCCTACTTATTCTGTCAGATGTTTTCTCTGCATCAAGACCTACCAACAACAGTGGTATTTTCATACATACTGCTTCCTCTGGATCAACAATGTTCTGTTAATGTTGTTGAATGTTTGCCTCCCTTCCTCAAAACCACTTTGATCCATATTTATCAGTTTTTAGCATCCTTTTTGCCATTCCTTTAGACATTATAGACATAAACACTTTATAATCATGGTTTAGTATTAAAATGGGCCTGTATGAAGCTAGATCTGATGGATCCTTACCCTCTTTAGGTATTACAGCTACCACCACTTTCTTCCAGGATGTCTGTACTTCTCCTCCTCTTAAAATACTATTAAAAAGAACCTCCCAGTTCTTTATCAGTTTTCCCTCCTAGCTGCCAAACTTCTACAGGAATACCATCTATTCCTCGGGACTTTCCTGCAGATTAGTTATACATCACCATGTCTATCTCATCTCCTTCTATCCTAACTGTTAGTAATTGAGCCTTGTCTACCTCCAGCCTTGGCATATTTAATTATTCCATAAACATTTCCATTTGTACCTTTTCTTACTTACATATTTCTGTGCTTTATACAGATTTTCATAGAATTACCAAAATATTTTTAATACCTCTACAGGATCTCTTTTTACCTTCCTTGCTATAGGCTCCCTAAGCTTTGTGACATCCCTTTCTACTTTCTGTTGCCTGTGTCATTGTGCTAAAAGCTTTTGTGTTCTAGAATTATTATCAAAAAGAAAAAACAAAACAAAACAGTCGCTTAACAGCAATCTTTCTAAACTCATGCATATTATTGAGATAATCCCTTATTTTCTGTTTAGCATTCTGCAGTTGTTCCTCTTCTTGCTCTGTGAGATTCTCCGTATTTGTAATACTTTTAACATTTGTCATTCCCTCTAAATAATTCTTGTTACTTTTTAACCATATCTCCCTTTCTTTTATTTCCACCCTCTTTTCAAACTCCACTTTAATTTTATCCCACTTCCTAGCTATATTTTCAGAAGACATTTCTATCTTCTCTAATAACTCCTGAATAGTTTCCACTACCCATTCCTTAAATTCCTCTCTTTTCAACACATAGGTGGGAAAGCACCAGTGTCTCATTTTTATTTCATTACCCTATGTTTTTATTTTAGTTATTACTGGCCTTTGTTATATTTTCCCTTTTGCCCTCCCCCCCAATATATCTTCACTGTTGCAAATCAAAGTCCAACCCCCATCTATAAGTAATATTCCTTGCTGAAAGCTGATTATTTCTCCCAGGATTTTCTTAAGCTCCATTATAGCAGTTTTAGGTGGAATATAAATACATGCCAGTGTAATCCTTCTCCCTTGCCAGTAGCCCCTTAGTACTACAAATCTACCATTATTACAATTTTTATCTCCTTCTATCACTATTGCAGCTCCTATTAAAATTAATATAAATACTCATCTTTTTCCTAGGTATTCCACTGAATAACAATCTTGAAAACTTTTCTTTATCAAATTCACATGCTCAGTTCTTTCCAAATGTGTCTCCTGTAGCATAGCTATTTGCACTCTACATTTCTCAGTATAATTCACTATTCTTTGTTTTTTTTTGTATTAATCCGTGAAACCATTGACATTTAAAGACATTACAGAAAGCATCTTTGTATTACAAAGTTATTATTCCCATCTTTTATGTATAACAGTTTTTTTGTTAAATGTCTAGTTCCAGCTTTTGTGTTACATGCATACACTGTTTGGCAGGTTAATCTTTTATACAGTTGTTTCTTGTCATATCCATTTGAGTCTATGTCACATGTCACATCTTACAAAACTTTTTGTTTTATTAAAAGCCCTCAAAAAAAAAAAAAAAACAGAATCTCCTAACGGTTGACTGATCCATTATTTAGCCCTGTTCCACCCATAACAGTAAATGTACCTCTGGCAAACAGCTCATTACCTCCAGCAATAACACAAACATTATCACAGAACCTACTGAGGCAAAAATAATGCTATTGTCAGATATATTTCCAAGTATGGTTTATCCAGTCTAGTATTTTTTTAGTGAACTCTGATCAATAAAACCTCATTCATGCAAATGGCAACAATTAAAAGATTACAACCCTGGCAAACCACCCAACAGTCTCAGTCAGGTGGCTTCATTACCTATACCCCATCACATAACATAACTCACGGATTGCAAAACTTTAGATAAATTATGAAACCTGTCAATGGCTGCCAGTTTGAGTAACTGGAGTTGTCTCATCTAAGGTCACTAAAAAGTGCCTTGATCACATGGTGAGATACCATACTTCCTCACACCCCAGTACTGTTAGCACTACTCCATAAATTGCTGCCTCCAAAACAATTACTGATATCTTATGACCAAGATATATGCCTCCTGAGTCAGTAATCCTGCTTTTGTAAAAAGTTTATTCCCTTTTCCTACAGCTACTTACAACTGCCACACTGACCCTATCCCTGCACACTTGCACAGCTGCTTCCACTGTTAAGCTCAATATCTTTCTGATAGTAAGCCAGAAACATATATACATGAAAATATCTTACTAACTACCTTTACCATGTCATCATGAGAGGTATGCAAATTTCCCACGAAAAATAAAAATGTTTTATCCCAAAAGAATAGATATCTTAATAATACAGTCAACTGAAAAAGCCAAATTATTGGATGTTGATATGTGCTTCACAGTTATCACTGCTGTCAGAATAACCTAAGTGAATTCTGGTTCGCATTTTTTTTAAATCTGGTTTACAAAAGCAGATGCTTTTAATACCCAAGGGTGAACATACTAAGTAAAGATGGAAATGATGGAAGTCCTTGAGCAGTTGCACAAAGGTCCCAACAATAAAGATCCTGGCAAAACACAGAAATGTATTCAGACATATTTACAACACTTGGTGTCATGGGACACTTTAAATTGCCTATGAAAAATTAAAATATTTCAACACTTTGGTTTGTAAATGTGTAATGGCATACATCTTTTTCATGACACTAAGGTGAAAAACAGACTTCTAAACGCAAATTATAAATGTTCTAGCACCGTTTCAGTGACTCTTTCTTGGTCTGAAGAAGTTCTCATTACCCCATAGGTGGTAATGCCAAGTAAAGATCAAGACAAGAAAGCAAAGATCCTTGAAGAACATATGTATAGATAAAGATATAGATATAGATGTGTGTATGCAAAATGTTTTCAAAAATTTCTTTATAAGACATCAGAGAAAACAGGTAGATTTTACCAGAAAAAAATGAAATGTGTTTTGTGGGCATATCTACCCAGACCATCTTTTTCATGGTGTTATAATGAAAGGTTTTTATCTTTTACAATGCCTTGAAAATGGAAGGTGTGTAGATCATTTTATATACATTTCTGTATTTGCCAATGTCTTTGTGGCTGGATTCTCTGTACATATGCTTAAGGTATTTTGCTTTATTGATAGTAACACACTAAGTAGCATAAACCTCTACACCACAACTCCTCATAGAATATACAGTTATTTCAGAGCAATGAACTTTGCAATGACTACAACTCAGTATCACTGCTAAATAATTTATACTTGCTCCCTATTGCTCCTATCCATATTGCTACCTTCTCTGGGATTAACAGTTTCAGTACCGGAGAACTCAGTATCACTTAAGTTTGTGGTAATTTTTCATCTATTATATAAAGTGCTGCTTCCCATGAAAGTAATATGATTATTTCCTCACCACCATACAAAGCCTCTCATGACAGTAATCTTGACACTGTCACATGGTTTGTAGTCTTGCATGATAGCAATCTGAATGCTGGAGAACAACCAGAGCCAGCCTTTGGCACAGGCCATCTAGGTGGCTGCCCATAGCACTACTCTCACTTCTCTTGTAGGGGTGCTTTTCAGGTATTTATTTATATTACAGTAAAGAAGAAGTGTTTATTTACTATAAAATAAATAAATGAACACCTGAAAAGTGCTTCTGTGTGATTAGTGAGAGTGGTGCCCTAGGGAGGAAGTCCTGCAGATTTGGCAATTCGATTTGTTGGCCTCATGCTCTTCCTGCTCATGATCTGTCTAGATAACAAAAACAGGTAGATCATGGGCAGGACAAGGCAAAAAGCCAACAAAGTGCAAATTGTGCAAAGAAAGCTTGACAATGGCATAAGGATATGTTTATATATATATATATATATATATATATATATATATATATATATATATATAATACACACACACACACACATATATATATATATATATATATATATATATATTTTTTTTAATTTATTTATTTTACATTTGTTAACCGGGATAGTCTGACTGGACACAGGTCCATTTTCAGCGGAGGCTCGGGGAGAAAAGCTCCACATGTGGATAGTTACATAAGAGTTAACAGTAGCAGTTTTATACAGTTAAATATAGATACCAGTACAGAATTATAGAAATACATGCTTACTTAAAAACTTGGAATACATACATACTTAAAACTTTACAATATTAATTTTCTTGTTTGAACATAGACATTTTTAGTGGCTGAGTAAGGTAGCAAATCATTCAGTAGTACAATACATATGAGAATGATAGTCAATGTTTCAGACTTTTTGAGACTATTTTTTCAGATAGCCAGGTAGTAAAGAGAGTGGTGAGCTGGTTAGTCAGGGTTGGTACAGGGGCACAGCCAGTGACTTTTTAGGTATTTTTTGAGAGATGTTTTAAAGTGGTTTATAGAATGAATTGCTTTAAGTTCGGCAGGGAGCCGGTTCCAGATTATACCAACAGAGTTGCAAAATAATGACTCACCTGCTAAGTTTTTAGATTTAACAGTTTGTGCCAGCATTTTGTCAGAAGACTGGAGAGTTTTTAGGTTACTGTATGGGGTAATTATGTTTTTGAGTATGGGCGTGCTTTCGGGGTGATAGAGGACTTTGTGAGCTATTATTAATTGGTTATACTGGATTTGAGAGGGAAACTCTAGCCAGCCTAGAGATTGTAGGTTAACACAGTTTTGGGTTCTATATGCTGAGCCTGTGGCAAATATGGCTATGTTATTGTAGCAGCTATTGAGTTTATTGAGGTCAGATTTACTCGGGTTTGTATAGATTGGGGAGGCATAAAGAAGGGTTGATAGTAAATGTGTTCGGGCAATCACTGCCCTAGCAGTTGGGGTTAGGAATGCCTTAATCCTATATAGAGATCCTAGCTTCTTGTTGACTGTTTTAATGGTTTTGTCGATGTGAGCGTCTAATTTAAGGTTATTGTCAACAATTACACCTAATAGTTTTGTATTACTTTCTGGAGAGATTATTGTGCCATTATTAGATGTTATGGTAAATGATGGGAATTTAGCTTTCTGGGTGGGGGTGAAGACTAGCAGTTTTGTTTTATTTGGATTCAATAGAAGATGCCTGTCAGTGAGCCAGTTTTCTACTATGTTGAAAGTATTTTGGGTTAAGGTCTGCAGGTCTAATGGGGAGGTGGCAGAACAGATTAGGGTAGAGTCATCTGCATATTGAATGCAGGTTGCATTGTGGAATGACTGTATGAAGATGGAAAATAGGAGAGGTCCTATATAGACCCTTGAGGAACTCCAAGGGTGACTGGCAGTACAAAAGAAAGGCTATCCTTCCATAGCACTGCTTGTTGTCTGCCACTTAGATGGGACGGAAACCAGCATATTGCCAGGCTGTCTATGGCAAGAGGTTTTAGTGTTCAAAGGAGTAGTTGGTGGTTTACCATATCAAATTCCTTAGACAGGTCAAGAAAGACAGCAGAGGAAAGCGTATTATTATTTTGGATTTGATTTATTCTCTGAGAGAAGGATAGAAGGACTGAGGTGGTACTATGGTTGGGTCTAAATCCGTGCTGGGAGGGAGCTAGGAGACTGTGCAAATTGAGGTAATGAAGGAGTTGCTTGTGGATACATTTTTCCATAATTTTAGCCAGAGGGGACAGAATGACAGTGGCAGGTAATTTGATAGATCAGTGGAGTTACCCCAATGTGGAGAAGAATTATGTGGGAAATTTTCCAGATGGACGGGATATATGCTTCAGAGATGGTTCTGTTAATTAATATTGAGATGGAATATGTTATTGCATCTGCAGCCTTTTGAAGATATTCAGCAGGGAGTAAGTCTGCTCATAGGGTGGTGAGTTTCAGTTTCTTGATTAAGGATCGGATAAGTGCTGTTGGTACAGGTTGAAAGTTAAAGGATGGGTGGGTATTGGATATGTGTCTAGGTTATTGGGGCCTAGTTGGTTGGCAAGGGATTGTATAGTTTCCGTGAAGAAGGTATTAAAGGTGTTGGCAATATTTTCTGTAGGATAGATGCAGGGGTAGTAGTATTACCTGGATGGAGAAGATTGTTTAAGCTGGACCAAAATTATTTTGGTCGATTTTGATGTTTATGTTGCAGGTACAGTAATAGTCTTTTTTGTCTAATATTATGGACCTCTTAGCATCATTCCTTAGCTGTTTATATATAAGTTGATCCTTGGGGAGTTTATTGGTTTTCCAAGAGGTCCAGACTTTACTTATATTTATGATTTGTTTGTCTAGTTTCTTTGGACAGCCACTGTGCTACTTTTTTCTTTGTTCTGATGGTCAGGGTGGGTGCATGATTGTCAAGGATTGTAAGAAATGTGGAGTTAAAGTGTGATACTGCCTCATCTAGTGGGAGTAGTTTTAGCCTATTCCAGTTACATGACTGAAGTTCTAGTTGGAATTTAGTTAGATTAAAGCTGTTATTGTTCCTGATAGTTCTGAGGTTAGGTATTTGAGGGATATCAGTTTTTTTGTCTGAGTATATACAGTAGGAAGTGATCACTTATTTTCTCAGGTTGGGTGCCTGCTTTATACATTTGGGGAGGGTTATTAATGAGAATCCAATCTAGTATACTTTCTTTGTTATTGGGCTTACTAGTTCCGGTGGTGGATGTTATGACTTGGGAGAAACCGTATAGATTTATATGGGTAGTGGGGAAGTCTGAGGAGCAGGTGTTCCAGTCTATATTAAAGTCACCTAAAACAATAGTTTCTTGTGGGGAGTTTATGGACAGCCAATGTAGAATGTCTTCAAGGATATTAGTGTTGTTACCAGGTGGGATATAAATGCAGCCAATGCTTATAGATTTATGCTGGTTAATTTGTAGTTTTGTAAAGAGTATTTCAGCTTTATCAGCTTGAGGAACTTGTGGAGAGTTGGAAATAGTTACATTAATTGTAGATTTATATAAGACAGCTACCCTCCTCCCTTCTTTGAGGTGCGGTCCAGTCGTTTTATATTGTAAGCTGCAGGAGTAACTTCATTGTCAGTGGTGGATGGCTTAAGCCAGGTTTCTGTAAGACATAGTATATCTGGGGAGTGTACTGCTAAGATTGCATGCAGGTAGTGGATTTTATTATTTAGGCTTCTGATGTTTAGGTGGCAGATAAGGAGAGTGGTAGAGGAGGTGTTTAAGTTTTACAGGCTAGAGGGGATGTTATATATTGGGCTGGATGCTTCCGATGGGGTTGGTCCTGGGTTGGGGTGGATGTCCCCATCCATTGTGAGGTTAGTTTGAGAATTAATTATTAGTTTGTGAAGTTTGAATAAAAGTTTGTAGTAGTGTTTAGTTCTAGGGTTAACATAAGTGGCTTGAATGTGCTGTTGTGTTATTGTAGAATGGGAGTTGGAAGGGGGGAGTAGTGGGTGATTAAAGTTATGTGAAAGAGCATGAGTATCGGTCTGTGATCTGGGGTAGTGCAGGCCTGGGAGGTTGAGATGTTCATAAGATGTGATAAGATATGTAATTATCAGCAAGGGTAAAAGGTAGTAGGAGGGCTTTAAATTGAAAGGTGAGGTTAAGGCTAGTGGAGGCATTGAAGAGGTTTTGTAACTTACAATTGTTTAAGAATGGGTGTGGGAGGGTAGTAGATGAGGGTAGAGTAGAGAAACAGGAAGGATGTTGTGTTTAGGGCAGGTGTTACAATTGCTGATAGGTTCTGTAATTAGGGGAGTGGCAACTATGGCTATAAATTTAGCACCTCTGGGGGGTGGGGAGCGGAGCGATGGCGAGCGTAGCAGGGCTAATACGGAGCTCAATAATTTAAACCCCTGCTTCAGGTTTATGCTATGTATTTTCTAATTTTATTTATCTTATGCAAGGAGCTCTACTGTTTTTCCTTAGTTAATATGATTAAGCTCTGTTTCTGAATGCTAAAATCTAAGGCAGACAGCTGGACTAGAGAGCCAACAGTAAAGAGGAGCTTTGTTCTGTGTGTCCAAATTAATTTATGCTAATGGGCTTCTTAGGCTAAGGGGACTTGCTGTGGACCCAGTTCAGCTGTGCTTTACAGACTTTTAAAAAATAATGACCTGCTGTTCATTCTTTTGGTAATGGGGGACTCAGTAGATGAGATTGCTTGTATCTTACAGGGCTGGTTCTTTCCCAAGTTCTGAGACATTCAGGTAAAGCAGGAAGGGTAAAGAGATCTGATAGGGGATAGATAGTTAGCACTTTTCTTAAAAAAGACTAATAGCAACAGTAAAAATATACTATGGGGTAAGCGCACACTTTAAAGCTACGCAGCAACTGGCTATACAGCTTATTTCAGTGTACTTTTAAACCCTACTGTGTTCTTGAGACACAACAGTCTTTAGTCCTTGTTATCATCAAGACAGCAAAAAGTAATTAACAAAGCAGGCCAGTACATGCAAATAAAGTTTCTAAGAGTGCATATCACTCCGCTCGCTGTTTTGCTTAGTGTACTAAGAGCGGAGAGTATTTATGGCATTTACAAAGTGCCTTAAGCAATTGCGAATAGAAAACATTGTAACAGAATGTCGCTGATGCTTAGACTGAGTATAATTTACTTTACAGTTCATTTACTACAGTATAAGCTGCATACAAAGTCCATAATGCTTTAAATATCTAAAATACAGGTTTCACATGCCAAAAACTGACAGTATATATATATATATATATATATATATATATATATATATATATATATATATATATATATAAATATATATATATATATATATGTTACTTGAGACAAGTACATCTTTAGAAGATCTTTTGAATGGCTAGGTGCTGGCTAGTCCTCAGCTGCCCTTGATTTTGCAGAATGTGCCTAATTTTGTCTAATTTGCATGTATTGACCCTCAGTACTTCTCAAGTGTCTGGACTTTTGCTTCATACTTTTAATCTGGTCCACATGTGGGACTAAATTCACTATATAATGACACACATTTAAGTTTTAGACTTCATATCCTTCAGAAAATACATGTTAATACAAAATCTATTATTCTAGCAACTTTATAAGTTTATAAGAACCGTATTTAAAATCTGCCCCTGGCTGCGGGCCTTTAGCCTTTCATTATTTTTGACTTTGTCCATAGTTTTTGTGCTAAGAGGTTAAGAGGTATGACACTCATATTTTTGCCATCGTGTGTTTTTTTTTTCCTGGTAAACCACTGAGAATTACGGTCTGTTAAAAATGATAGACATTGGAATTATGTACTTCTTTTTTCTCAGAAAGTCTGATGCAACACCTGTTGTTCTACTAACTAAATGAATTTGAATAACATAAAATACTGGCCTACATGTGGGAGTATATGACTAGTGGCTGCTTTTTGCTCACTATTTGGACTTTGCAAGATTACTGTGATTTGTGTGTAAGATCTTGGAATACTTTAATGTGTGACTATGTTTCCATGGAAGAAAGCGGAGATATAATCTATGGCTGTCATTTTTAGCTATAACTGATGGTAACTGATCCTCTTGTTGTTTTCTTGGTTTAAAGAGTCACTGTCTAGCTTTTCAGGACTAGTGTGCCTTTGTAGGATTACTGTGATTTATGTGAAGCAACTTGGAATAGTTTAATGCGTGGCTACTGCTTTCATGAAACAAAGCTGAAATACAATTCATGGCTGTCATTTTAGCTTTAACTATTGGAAGGAGCTGTCTGTAGAAAGTAACTGACTGGTTGTGGTTTTGAATGACTGATGGTGAGACAGAAGTGTCCATATGTAGCAAGAGAGCCGTCACCCCCTGCTGTATCTACAAAATCAACTTCTACTAATACACTTTTAAGAGCCTTGCAGTCCTGTAGCAGGGAGCACAAGGGAGCAGCAGGTCCCCAATGGACATTATAACTCCTTATTTTACACAATAGTAATGAAGGGTGGGGCTGACTAAAGGATAGAGGCAGGGTTTGCTACTCTGCACCTTGTGGGGTGTTTTGACAAATACAATACATGTGTGTTATTTTTTGCTATACAAGCTGGGGGGGGGGGTTGTCAGTAGAAAGTAAATGACCCTCTTGTTTTCTCATTTAAACAGTCAATATCTGGCTTTGCAGAATGAGTGAGTACTTGCAGGACTACTACAATTTATATGAAGCAACATGGCATATTTTAATGTGTGGCTACTGCTTCCTTGGAATAAAGCTGAAATACAATACAAAGCCATTATTTTTAGCTATAACTTTGGGGTGGGGGGGGGGTAGGAGCTGTTATGTGGAAAGTAACATAACTTCTTATTTTTCTCAGTTTAAACAGTGACTATCTGTCCTTGCAGAACTATTATGCATTTACAGGATTAATGTGATTTGTGTGAAGCTATGTGGAATACTTTTAACACGTGTCTACTAATTGTGTGGAAGTTTACAGAGCTGAGATACAATACATGGCCATCATTTTCTGAATATTTTTAATGTGTGGCTACTGTTTGCTTGAAAGTTCATGGAGTTAAAATACAATACATGACCATATTTTTTTATCACAATCACCTGAAGTGCACACAAAGCAGCTATAACTTCTGATTGAGGGCTGCAACTGTTTATTGAAAGTGACTGACATCTTGCTCTTTGCTCATTTTAAACAGTTTGGCTTTCAAGACCAGTGTATATTTGTGTGAAGTAAGATGGACTACTTAATTGGACATCTGAGATATGCACAAAATATCTATAAATGTCAGGGCTGTCTGTACAGGAAAATGACTAGATCTATATTGTTGTTTACTCATTATTCTGGCTTTGCAGAATTAGTGGGAAATGTGTGAAGCAACTTGGAATATTTTAATGTGTGGCAACTGTTTGGAGCAAAGGTGAAATATACTACACCAACATTCTCATCTATCACAGACGGATGTCTGAATTGTTCACAAACGTGACTAGAACTGATTTGGGGGGGGGGCTTTCTGGATGAAAGCAGCTGACAATCTTGTGATTTGCTCAGTTTAAGTACCTTTCAGAAAAAATAAGTCATAAAATGCATCACAAAACATCCATACTTTCAGCGCTTCTGGCGACTTGTTGACCCCTAGACTCCAAGAGAGTATAAGTAGACTTTTGACACAGGCTTAGATGTAGCCTCTTCCCTGAACCTAACCTAGTCTAAAAATGATTTCTCAGAGGTGTGCAGAGGAGGCGATTATTGTAGTTGCTGTTAGGTGGCTGAGGACAATGCCCTTATTTCTTTAATTTTCTTCCTATATCTCAGAGGTATGCACATTGAGTTGGGCTAGGGAAAGTGTGATCATTTTTTTAACTTTCTTCACAAACTTCAGAAGTGTGCACAGAAGGACACTACAGCTTGTACAAGAGCAATGTGCTGTCTAGAAGTAGCGAGTTGGAAACATGATTGTGAACATATTTTTCACTTTCCTTACTATCATACATCAAATGTGAACACAGGAGTCATCTTTTGTGAGATTTTAAGTAGGCATAATGTTTATATGTCTGATAGCAAAAGGTTGAATTTGGTTCCATTCCATTTGTTTTTTCAGTTTTATCCCATTCTGATTCAGAGGAACACAGACCTTGGCTGTCATTTGGGGGTATGGATGAGGAGGCATGTTGTGCACACTGTGTATGTATGAAAGCAGCAACTTGAAATATGTATATGACTGTGGTCCTTTCTGCCTTCAAAATAAGGCTGAATTTTTTCTTTTAGATTTTTGTTCAGGCCATCATTGGATCAAAGAGTTGGAAAATAGCTCTAAAATGCACCTCAGAGCATCTAGAACCCCCAAGGCTTTGGGTGGCCTAGCAGCCCCCAGACCCCCAGCTTAATGCAGTTATTTCCCTCAAGTGCAGTCTTGGTCACTTAGGGGCTGTTGAAAGGATGCAAGAAAAAGCAAAGTTAAAGAATAATACTGAAGTTTTTTCCTTAATCCTGATTTTTTTTCAGGCCAACATTTGAGATAAATGTAGGGAAAACGTATGAATTGTACTTCCAGCAGCTAAACCTTCATAACTACTGGGAGCTTAACAGCTTCCCCACCATCAGCTTAAATCAGTTACTTCCTCCACAGTTAGTACAGTGCAGTCTTGAGCACAAGAAAAAGCAAAGTTAAAGAATAACACTGAATTTCTTTCCTTAATCAGGAAAAGATTTTTAAAAAAAGAAAACTTGATATGCACCACAAAGCATCTAGAACTCCCTTAGCTTTTAGGGGCCTAGCGGTCTCCACACACTCAACTTAATTCACTTACTTCATTCACAGTTACTACAGTGAGTACTGGTCAGTTTGGATGTGTTTAAAGGATGCATGAAAAACAAAGTTGAAGAATAAAACTGAATTTCTTTTCATAATTAAGTTTTTTTTCAGGCCATCATTGGATAAAACAGGTTGTTTAAAAAGTTCTGCAGTGAAATGCAACTCAGAACATATAGGATCCCCATGGTTTAATGCAGTTACTTCTTCTACAGTTACCCAAGTGCAATCTTGCCTAGTTAGGATGTACTGAATGAATGAATGTAGGAAAAACACTGAAGAGTTAAGACAGACTATGAGAAAAGGAAAAACATTTGTCTGGATGATGTGGACAGGCTAGGATGGGGGGGGGGGGGTGCAAAGTGATGAGTGCCTATGTGAGGGGGCAGTAGAGGGAAGCAGAGCAGAGGGGGGCACCATAGAGCTCTTCACTTAAGATGCCAGTTCACCTAAGGCCATCCTTGAGAACAGCATACCTTCCCAGCTGCAGCTCTGCTTTGCTACTGAACTCACAACAACCCTCCTTATTTAATCCTCTAACAGCCATATAACTCAAGTATTTACACTGTGGTTCATCATGTCTGTCATTATGAACATCTGTTTTCCTCATGTCAATTAAACATATATGACAATTTATGATCCTGACAGTGGTAGCCACGTAGTGTTATAGAATTCAGTTATACAAATCCACTGTCACCACCACCAGCATCTAGCCTTCCTCCTATAGCAGAGCAAAATGCCACAGTGCTCTTTTCATCTTGTGCCAGCTTTGTTACTGTTGCAAATTGTAATACTCCCCACCTGAAAACAGCCATATTAGTGCAATGTAGTGAACTGTTTAACATGACATTAATCCATTACCTCATTGGTACATAGCTTATACACTTCCTTAATAGTAACCCCTTACTGCTCAATCAAGATTTTCTTTATATTTTACAAATAAAGTTTAGACTTGTTTCCCAGTATAACTCATGACATCATCACAAAATTATATAAACTTCTTGTGTATTTTCCTGCAGTATCATTTGAAATGAAAAGAATAAGAAATGCGTGGCTAGATGGCACAGACAATTTCCTGTTTATTACTTTTTAGCACATGCAGTATAATGTTTTAGCAACACAGCTGCACTAACAAGCAAGCATTCAATAGTCTCACAAGCTTCTCTTTTCATGCTAGCAATCTCTGGCATTGATACAAAATGTAAACACTATGCTTGTTTATTTGAAAAGTGTGTGAGAACTGCATTTCCCTTCTTGTGAAGTCAGCTTAACAGATGTACATTGGATGTACAACTGCAAAATTCATGTGGTGTGGAGTTCATTGTTTATTTTTTCTGTGTGTGGTTTTATTCTTTAAAATCACTGCAGTTTCACAGTGTCTGGCTTCTCCCCACATGTACCTTAGCCTGTCTTTGTCATACTTGGCTGGCACTGGAAAGAACTAAGATGGCAGGTTTTCAGCATCCTATGACAGGAGTGGGTCAAACTTTCCTTGCAGTGCCAGGCTGAAATATCCAGATAGTAACCCCAATCGGCTTAGCAGGTTTGCAGTGATACCTTATAAAGGGTAATAACAGCTTTGTGAAATACTATACATTAATTTAAAAAAAAAACATAATTTTACAGGCATTTAATTTCTCTAAAAAACATCATATGTATTACAGAAATATTAAATAGTCAAAGATAGGAGAAATGAGATAGTGAGGCGCAACTACCCCATTGCTCTGTAGAGCTCCCACATTGTCTGTCATACACAGGCAGTACCTCATTTCAGCACTGTACTGTGGTGCCATATTTTTTCCTAACAAACCTTACTAAATGGACTGCTGAATGAAAAACAAGTGATGTGAGAGTGCCAGTACCATGATGTAGAGCAATGTGTTACTGCACTGAAATTATTATTTACTGGGGGTGTGTGCATAGGATGTTAATGTTCTGTTAGCAGAATTTTGAACGGATGTTGCCCTTTTTCCTGCTCTTGAACATTCCCATTGTTTGTGACCAATAAGAACATTAGGTGGGAAACCCTAAATTCTTGCAAAAATAATATAATTTGTTAAACTAGTTTCTTTACTTTCCGAGTAATTTGTTTTCCAAATAATATACCGCCAGTGCATTGTCCATTTATTACCCACTGAGTACAGTCTTGCAACAGCAGTATATTTTGTACTCTTGTATGTTTCTTACTGAGATGTAGTACTGCACAATTATCCTTTTAGGTTTTGTGCAAATCACAGGATGCCAAGGCATACAGTGCATGTTAATGTAAAGGCAAAATAAGGCCACAGTACAAGGCCTCACAGTTACCATAATGAGTAAAATAACATAGAAGTACTGGGCTGCTATACAAATGAAATGGGCTGTATTTTCTGTACAGGCTGGATGGTTCTGGCATGCATGACATATGCTTGTAGCACACTGAGTTACTGCAACTCTGTAGTACCTCCTAAGGTAATGTGAAGAACACAGCTACAGAATTACTGCTTTGGTGCCAGACTAAAGTAACATTATTAATGTTGTGCAAATCAGATTATGTAGGATATGCAGAAAATGTCAGAAAAATACATTTTTAGAAATCATATTAAACCCCTATTCAGCTATAATGAGAAATAAAATAGCATAGGAAGTGTACTATAAGTTAAGTACTGACTCTCTGCCTTTGCCCCTGTTGGTAACCCTTTGTTTAATCTAACTTATTTGCTCCCACTGGCTGAACATCTTTAGACTTGTGCCCGCCTTGGTGGAAAGACAAGGGTACCCACAATGCTCTGCATGCTAATTTTCTCCAGATCTTTTTGTTTAGTGCAACTGCTCATATCTGAGAAATAACCCAAGGATAATTTTGGTATTTTAGAACTAACAAAAACAGTTGTTGAATTCTTGATGTTTCTCTGTTCTAGCACCATGATGATGTGTCTTTCGGCTTTTCCCGGTTAGGGGTCGCCACAGCGGAACTCCGGTCCACTAATGACTGGTAGTTGATTTTTACGTGCCGAGTTACCAGCCCTGATGCACAACCTTCAATGAAGATATGCCCATTCACGCATGTCTCCACGCAGAAGATGCTCTAGCTGAGAATCGAACTGGACAGCGTCTGACTGTGAGGCGACAACGCTACCGCAGCACCACCACCATTTAGCTATTTCTTTCCTGTTTACCAACTCTCAGGTCAGTATGTTTCTTCTTTGTTATTTTGAGATCAGTTCCTATAGGTTGAGATCTTATATTTACCATTTTGCCCTTGTTGATATAAAATAATTTCTACTGCTACCACTCTGTCTTTTCTTTATCCATTTTGGAATTTTTGGCAGTTTGGTGGTAGTTCTTGCAGATTTCCGTCACTGAATTTGTTACTGAAATTCCATTTGCTATACCTTGTTTATTCAGTCAATATCTCTGCAATTAGCCATAGGTGTGAGTGTGCATGCGAGTACATGGTTTGGGAGAACTACTGCTGCAGGGCTAGCCACCCACTGGTGTAAACCTTGGCTCAAGATGATTTTCACAGTTGAAGTGACACCCTGACCCCATGTGCAAAAGTGGGAAAACAAGCTTGTGGATGGATGGATCACTGCATTAATGCTCAACACAAAGGAAAGTATTTAAATAAGAACCTAAAGCTGTTTAAAATAAGTAAGATAAGGGAGAAAAATCTTCAAACCTCTAGCCTTGATACAGAAAGTAGGTCTTTAACACAGATATTACAGAGCTTTAGTTTCATAGGTCAACTGAGGTTTTCATGAAAGGCTTGTTCTTGTATCCTGATGTATTTTTGAACAATAAGAAGTATAATGTTCTGATGCTGGCTGTTATTGATTGACTATAGTGGTCCATGAATTACTAGGGGCAGAGCAGGTATAAGAGGCAAAATCAGCAGTGTTCTGTAAAATCAGTTGAGAGAGATGGGGGGGTTGTCCATGTGGGGCAATGACATACCTGTAAATGGCCATGCTGAAGACTACTGGATAAAGCTGGGAATAACACCAGACAACACCAGGTAGAAATTTCAAATATTACTTTGACTAACATAAAAAAAAAATGAATAGAATAACATATTTTGCATCAGCATGCATTTTCTGAACACTAAGAATGCAACTCTAATGTCTGGTATTATTAATTGACTAATGATTTGTGATTTACAGGAGGCAAGGAAACAATAAGAGGCAACAGCAGGAATGTTCTGTAAACCAAGAGACAGGTAAGAGGGGTGTGTGTGTGTGTGTGTGTGTGTGGGTGCGTGTGTGCACTTGCGTGCACTTCAATGGATGTAGGAAAGTGAATGAGAGGAGTGCCTCTGCCAATGTAATGCATGGTCCACCCAAGGTAATTACTTCTGGAAAGTGCTGATTAGTACTAGTGGTACCACCATGCGATTCAGAGAATTGCAAGAAAGCTGATACTAAGGTCTTTTCTTGTTGCAGCTGATGTATCTCTGAAATGCATTTTTCGTGGTTGTGCAAACAACTCGTTTTGATCATAGCTCTAAGTGCTCTCATTGGGATTCTTTTATGCAGAAGTTAATAAATACATATTTCTAGCTCTTTAAAAGAGCAAACAGGTAGAATGCCTTATTTTAAACTGTTGAATACTGTGCAATTAGTAGCTCAGAAAAAGGAATAATGCTATTGGATGAGAATGCAAACCATAGCAGTAATGCTCCCTGTCTTTTCTTACTGTCATTTGCTAATCAATTACCTTTCCAAACCCAAACCCTTGATTTCCTGTCAAGCTGGTGGTACTAACAAGGCAAGCTACTGTATGCAAGTACACACATCAGACTGACCTAATACAGTGAAGTTTAAAAGCAGGGCAAAATCTTAAAGCTGCTGTCCTCTGCAGGAAGAAAAAAATACAAGGTACAAGAAGAATGTAAACCACAATTCATACCCCTAAATCCACATTTGTTGAACTGTTAGATGTTCCTTTTTTCGTATTGGCAGGGCCTCAAACTAAGCAGAACAAGAGAGTGCATTATATAGCAGTGTTCAGATTTTTAGAAGATTCAAAAAGGTAACATGGACATACAAACACCTGAGCAATGACAATAATGAAGTATAGAAAATAATAACTATAATCAATAAAAAATAGCATAACTGGGTTTTGCCCCTAAACACCCCCTCGTGTGCATAGCCTTTAACACCATAAATCTGACCGTTCTGACAATGGGCATCAGACTGAGAAAGAGGATAGATGGAAAGCCACTTAGCTTTTCTCTGGGAATGTAAATGTGCAAGGCTGACACAAATTCTGAAAAAAGAATCGGCCAAAGGGAATTAAGATGATAAGACAATTAGCACACAGAGAGAGCACCACAGCAGTTTCAAATATATGATCATTTCAAGAATAGTGGTTGAATAGTAGTACACAGAGATAGGTGTAATTCAAACACTGTCCCCTCCCATTAAACAACACCACAAATAAATGCTACAACTAGACAACCCAGGAGCTGACAGTAGCCACTAGGCTGGTGGTTGTCTAGGTACAGTAATTAAAAATGCCTTTTTTTGCAGATTTCTACACAGAAATCCTGACATTAGCAAAAAAGTCTTGTAATGAATGTGTGGCTTGTTAGTATTTTCTCCTTCTTCCTTTCTGTGCCAGTCACAGTAAAGTATGTTTCACATTGTAGAATCTATTAATTAAGTAACAAAAGAGAATTCCATTCTGAGTGTGCTCCTCAAGCTTCTGTTGTCTTTTCACTGTCTTGCTTCTAGTTCCAGCGACAATCTAATATCCATGTAAAAGCAGCAGCAGCTATGACTAAATCTCATCACTGACTGCAAAATGAGGCTGGGGTGGAAGAGTTTCTCATGCTTAAATGGATCTGCAGGAATTAATGTGGAGAAGGAGGAATGCTACCCTATGATCATGTATGTACAATGGCAGCTAAGACACCCAGTGAGATTCTGAACTTTGACTACCAAGAAGAAAAGTTATTTACAAAATAAGCAACTCAAGTTGTAGGAAGAAATACCAGAGAGAGAGAGTGAAAGATATACAATACACTATTACATCTGAGTTAACGGGTGCTGGTCACAGCACCAGAGGCTCTCTAGAAGGGAGACAGTTGTTACAACAGATTATACCCACATCTGCAAACACAGTGTGAGGGAAGGATACAGTTATCAATTTCCACAGATGGCAATATTAGTTGTGTGTGTGACCTCTTATATCAAATGTCAAGTTATTGTCTATGAGCTAAAAGTATACCACCCTGATTTTCACTGACATGTGCAACTCTGTGGCAATGTAATGTTGTGCCCAGTTATAATTAGGGGAAAGTTATACCTGGGGGGAGTCTCTGGTAGCAATCTGCTACTGGCTACTATTTCTTTATAATGCAGGAATTTACAAAGTAGTCCATTGAAACAGTCTTTTCCAGGAAACATCAACTACAGGAGTTGGAGCTTAGACTTATCAAAGCTGGAAAAATTGCTATGTGTCATCACAGGAGTATAAAAGAATACTGGTAAGAGCACCTCATCTTCCTTCTACCTTTAAATGGGGAAAGGTATATGTAATGAACAGGATATAAAGCAGAGCTATAGATAATAACAGCTAATTGTGTAAGAGGGGAGGGGTACACATAAGCACTAGGGATGCCAAATGCAGTCTCTCTCAATTTATCCCGCTGAAGATCAAGCAACTATACTTCTACACATATACTTAGGGAGGAAGTAGGCTACAACACTAATAAAGGGTGGGAAATACAATACACATGTCAGCATTGCATTCTAATGAACAACTCGCAATAGTCGCCTGGTCAGTGATACAGCAACTTGGCTCCTTGGTCTGTAAAAGTTGAAAACAAAAACAGAAGGAAACTTGAACTATGGCTTGTCCTCTGCAGGTAAGTTTTACTTTGCAAAACTACCCCACCCCCATTATTAAGAACTACTTTCTGTCTCCTTACTGAGAAATAGTAACTATATAATATTGTGTATTAGATGTGTTTTCTGTCACTTTACCCTATATTTCTTCTACCTCCCAGAAAAGAGTACTTCGCACACAAACTGCAGTTTCACAGTGTCAAGAAAAATTACACTGTCACTCAAAATATTCTATTAAAATACATAACAATGGTGAGATAAGGTGATTATTCAGAAAGATTCTAAGTGTTGCCGTGCTATGATAAAAAGTACAAAAGAGTCGGTGCAACATGGTTCAGTATGCATGGTTTTCAGCATAGTGCTGTCAGGGTAATGGCTACAAAGTAAAACATGATGGCTGCGCGGTATGCATTGTTTTCAGCATAGTGTTGTCAAGGTAATGGCTACAAAGTAAAACATTATGGCTGCAATAATGGCAGTAATCATACTGCCATTATTGCAGCCAGGATGGCGGTAATCATACTGCTGGGGTGACCGCATCTGCAACATAGGGACTGAGTGTAGCCCATACAGCGTATCACAGCAAAGTGCCAAGTCATGTTATGATATAAATGGGGGGATAGTAAAGTCAGAAATGGGGAACAGCAAGCAGAGGAACATACAGAAGGCCAACATGAAGTGAAGCTTGGTGGTGATGTTTGTTTTGTGGGACAGGTGCCCTTTTTCCATTTTTTAAGAAGATTTGAGGGTGGAAGGTTGCACAGAGTGAGTTCAGGAGGAAGAAGGGTACAGGGAAGCAAGAAGGAGCAGGCAAACAAATATATAGCAAGCACAGACTCTCAGGGGAGGTACTGACAAAAGAGGGAGCAAGACTGGTTTGATAAAGACTAACAGAGGGTGGTCAACTTGTGATGGGGAGGAGTATCTAACAAAAATAGTATGGCAATGTGAAACAAAGGAAGAGGAATACCATAATCATGGAGAGGGAGAAGTATGGAGGGCCCGCTTGACTGGACCAGAGAGGAGCCTACCCAGATGTCATTCACTTCAGTAGCTGATGTCATGGTTGGATGCCACCTCTGTTTGCCTGACTGATGGGGCCAGCCAGCCATGTGACTCTATAAGTTACAGAAGGAGACACTCAAGTGATGCCAGTGCAGCTGTCTAGTTGTAACCCAGTGGAATCTTCTTGATTAATTTTAGAGGAACAGCATTTATAACCCTCCTATCAAGCTATTGCCTCAGAGGCCATCAACAAGCCCTCCAGGTTACCTTCCAGATGGTGAACATCATCATTCTCCAGAAAACCAGGCTTGGGAATTGTTTGTGACCCTGCAGCAGCAGGTATGATGCCCAGTACAGACCTAAGTAGTCTCTGCATCACATCACCTTGCACCACAAATGCAACAGATTAGTATGTGTGTGTGTGTGTATATATATATATATATATATATATATTTATATATATATATATTTTTGTCAGATATTAAAGTAGAGAAAGTTGTCTCCGTCTTCCAAACCTCTGCCTCCCACGCAGGGAAGAGTTCAAGGTGGCACCTCTATAGGCCAGTGTACCTGTGATTGCACTGCTTACTAGTGCAGGTGATGTCAGGGGCATCATTCCCTGCCTTGGAATGCTGGAGCCAGGCTTCAGTGTTATAGAGTGGAATACCATACTGGTCCTGCTGGCACTCCTTATAGTTCTTGTGCAAAGGTGGAGGAAAATTTTAAATTCCTGGTGGTGCTAGGTGGCAGCCCTTCTGAAAACTGAGGAGGCCACTTTCACTTTAGAGATCAGAATGAGGAGGAAAATAATATCCCACTGTGCATGTTGCATGCACTTGACAGTATGGCGCATGCATCATCAGGCAGCAGGATTGAGTGATGTAAAGTATCACCAGCATGGACAAGTGGCACAACAAGATTAATTGTGTCCATTCATGCACACATTGTGCAGAGGACCTCAGAGGCTAAGCAGAGAGAGAGAGAGGAGTGTGGTAGCACTTGCTGGGGCTAATAATGTATCATTTTACAGCAGCAGTTGCAAGATTATCTGGCTTTCATCTCATTAGCATAATTATTGAGCTGTAGGTTTTCGTATGATAAAAACAACATTTGCCATACTTCGAGACAGTGTTACAATAAGTGACTTTGTAATTGTAATATAGTGGATAACATAGTGCACTGCTATATAAGCATCCTGTCAGCATGCAGGACAACTAATAGTGTACCTCAGGACTGCAGGGGGCACACAAGGGTGCAAAGAAGCAACAGGAGCAAATAATGAGTAGAGGATTGTGTAGGGTAACACGGCACAAAGCATTATAAGTGACTGTCATGCTGTGGAGGAAGGCTCTCCCTGACAACAAAGAGAGAACAGGGGAAGGGCAGGTTACAGTCCTGCTGTGGGATGGGCATATGCTGACAGGGAACAGAGTACAAGGTCAGGGCAGGTTACAGTCCTGCCTTAGGGGATTCACCCTGCCCTAAATGAGAACTGGGAAAAAGATCAAGACAGATACCTGTTCTGTTCTGTCCTGTTACTTAAAGTGATTTGTAGATTTATAGGTTGGTACTAGGCTATTGGCCCTAGGGCCTATACAAGCCTAGCCATAACAATTCCCTGGCTATTTCTTTCCACACTATTTACTTCCCTGGACCCCTGTCTAGCAGGGTGACTGACATGATCCCCGGGGTGAATTTCCTTTCTCCCATCCAATCATCAAGGTTCCTTTTGAAGAGGGCCAAAGAGGCGCTCTGCTTGACATGTATGGGCAGTCTATTCCAGAGTCTGGGGAGTCTCTGGATCAACAGTATACAGCAGTTACACAGACTGCAACACATGCTACAGTGGATATGACACTTCCTGTACATAGGTCAGAACAGGTGTTGTCAGCACAGTGTTGCTGGATGGCAATCAGTAGTAACGTGCTCATTGCTTCTGTCGGTATGGCAGAAGGTTTGAATAGTGATAGCATGTTAGCAGACAGATCTGTGGCTATCAGATGGGGAAGAAGACAGTGCAGATACATTCATGACTGGTGAGAACAGTCACACACACACACACACACACACACACACTGATCTACATGTGTAACTCACATATGCTCACATGGAATGGTAATGTCTGGAAATGTTCACTGCAAAATAGAGAGTTGCTTACAAATGTTGCTACACAAATGTGACATGTATCCTTGAGTAGATAAAGCTTTCCAAGAGCAGATGTGGTAGGGAGTGGTACAAGATGTCAGTGTTGTTGGCAGCCATAATATGACAGTGGTACAGGTGTGTTGCATGGTTGTCAGTCTGACACTGTATCCTGACAGCAAGGCACAGGATATCACCAGAGATAGGTCCACCACAGGAGATGGACCACAAACTCAGATGCATCTTTCAGAGATGGAAGAATTCCTGGTATATCTTTCGGGGCAGGTTGGAGAACTGTCTTTCCTGGCAGTGGCTTAAATATGTATGCTGGGCTGATTACAACTACCCAGGTATCTGTAGAGAATGTACCAGGTTAGTATTAGCATGTAGTATTAATGTAATACAATGATCCAAAAGTGTGAATGGTTTGATTAGAAGAACAAGTATCCACATCTGTTCTCCATGTACATCAGTGGTGCTGCAACAGTGATAACCTGCATCACAAGATATGGATGTGCCCACAGGTCATAGACATAACTGGCATCTAGCAGGCTATGTGCCATGTGTTAGTGGGAGTGACACATATGTTCTAGTCCTGCCACACATATGTTAGCCTTTTCTTTTGCAGGTTCCACCGGTACAAGGTCTAGCACAGCATGTTGGAACATTTTTGATGACAGTGGGTCACCTGTGACTGACAACAGTGTACCCTGCACATGGAGCAGTCTGATAACATTCTATTTGGCAGGTGTTGCAAAGGATTAAGGCTGTGAGCTGTAGTTCCTTTGGTATAGGGTTTGATTCCCTCTGCCCTAATTTGCTTACTGTTTGACCTTGAGCAAGTCAGTTAGCCAGATAGTGCTTGGAGGCAACTGGGAATTTGGGCTAGCCTCCTCAGTGGTACCCTGGACTGCAGGCTTAGTAACTATCTATGAACTTATGAACCTATGGACAGCAATCACATATATCCTGTGTTTAGCAGTGGATGTGCTGTCAGTGTTAGTTAGCCCAATGCAAGCTGCTCAAGAGTCACCACCACAGATGGCACCCTTGAGCTACACTGTTTCCAAGGTGTGTATACCAAGGGGAGAGGCATGTACGTGGCCGTTACTGCCATGACTTCAGGACACTCCATGAAATGTGTGTCAGCCTTGACATCAATGAGTGGATGTGCAGGCCAGTAATCCAGGCACAAACTGCCACTTAGCAATATGTCAGAAATGGTGAGTGTGCTGCATGCCCTGACTGAGGAAGTGCAACCACTGTAGAGAATTTGGGACATCTGACAGTGCATGCAGAGTGACATGCTACATAGAGACCTGGAACAAACACACCTGTTGAAGTCAATAGTGACCATATTTGCATCCATTGGTGCATTTATGAGAATACTAGCAAATGTTAATTGAAAATAAAATACCTAACAACTGCAAATACAAGAAAACTGCTATGTCCACATTGTTCATCATTTTCAGTTATTTTTCTTTGTTTTCTTTTATTTTTTACAGAAATGAATATTCTTTTTAGACAGCTTTAATGCAATTTAATACTGGTAACCATTAAACAATAACAACTGAAACACAATTAACAAAAGCAGAATAAGCACAGAGTAATTTCACATGGTCTGCATGCTTTTAATCACACTGAATTTGAATAAGTTACTTTTGCAAAAAATAGATTCCTTTTTATGAAATGCAATAGACTAAAGAGGTGTCCTGTTCCCTTCCACTCTGGTACCTGTAGCTGAACTCACTAAATGTCAAGCTTAAAATTCCCACTCTGAATTAACAGGCAAATTTCATCCTAAATCCATTTATCTTCTCTTTCGTCCTGGCTAACTAGATGTTTTTTATCCGCTGAATAACTTACATCACCAAACTCTTTTTTTCTTAGCTTGATGTCATATCTAAAGCAGTACAGAGAGACCAATTCCATAGCACTGTTTGTCTACATTTCTATCTACCCAATAAAACTAGACTTCACATAAGTCATTTAACAAAGTAGTCAATTCCTATGTTGTGTGGGGTAGACTGACTCTTACATGACGCTGTGATACATTTCTTAGCAGCCAGCATGATTGTCTCAATTAGGGCAGCAACAGCCTTGGACTAGGAGGAATGTTCGAAATTTGATAGCAAGAAAAAGGGACTGTTTGTTTTTAACTTGCTATGCCACAAGCAATCTAGAAGAAGCTAGATATATTCTAAGAATTTACTTAATTCAGGGCATGTGGCAAATATTTGTTTCCATTCTTGTAGTTCCTGCTTCCTGCATCTCCAGCACCCTGGGTTTATAGCAGGAAATTGCCTTTTGAGTTTTGATAGAGTATAAAAATATTTATGGATGCATTACCATCTGGAAAATATGTATTTCCTAGAAAAGCTTGCATATATGTCATAAAGCAAAATTCTAGTCCAGATTAATGGAGTGACAGCTATCCATGGGTCTATTTTTCAAGCACTTCTTAACTGTCCTTCCTTTCCTCTAACAAAATCTTGTACCAGCTTAAAATGTGGCTCCCTCTTGGATTAGAGCTTCCAGCCTCTAAGATCGTGTTCACAAGGGCAGGTCTATCCCTGAGTTCCATTGTGCTTTTCTTTATGTATCCAGTCTGTCACTTCAGTTGGATATTTGATGGCTCATACTGATTTGGAAGATTGTACTGATTTTTAAGCTCCTGTCAAGTCTTAAGTGTACTGTCTGCCAATAACTGCTCCCATGGGGATATATATATATATATATATATATATATCCATACATACATACATATATGGTTTACTTTCAAAATCACAAGTACAGGTTAGATGAAAATGGGAATATTGCACAACAGTTGGATGATGCCTGCTTCGTCTAACCTGCACCAGTGCAAGTGTGCAGTTTTGCTAATGCCACAATGCATTCGCACACCTGTCACTCGCATTATGACTATAGACTGCAGTATAGTGGGGATTGAGAAATTACCCTTTTCCCCACTGTAGTGCAATCTCGGAGTGGGAATATATTATTTGCAGGGTGTGTGTGTATGGGGGGGGGGGGGCGCAGGGGAGCTTGCTCCCCCTGCAAAAAAGGGTATTTCTGTGTTGTGCAGTACGTATGTACTACTTACAAATTCAGCTTCTGTTGGTGTTCAGCAAGCAGCAGGGGAAGGCAAGTGTCGAATAATCCATACTCCTCGAATTCGGCATTATATTCAACATAATGCCTGTGTTCCTCTGCTGATTTTCAGAGATGTGATTCGTGCAGATGACCGGATTTTATTCTGGTGTTCGCAATTTTGATAGTAAACCTGTGTGTATATGTGTGTGTGTGTGTGTGTGTGTGTGTGTGTGTGTGTGTGTGTGTGTGTGTATATATATATATATTATCCTTAGCTGTTGCAGATCCATTTATACTTTCCTACTCCAGAATGCTTTCACTGAAATAGGAAAAACTTCCCTATTCTAAAAGTCCAACCTGCACCGGCACAGTGTAACACTTACTAAAGTGCATAGGTGCTTAACTATACGTGTGTTCAGTCATATTGCCCTAGAATGTTTTTGCCCAAAGGCAACAGACAGTGCTATAATGCCTCCTACTTCATTAAGTATGATACCCTTCCAATCTGCCTGATAGTATTTTTTTAAAACATTGTATACATGCTTCCATAGTGAAGTAGTACAGCATAGCTCAGGTTCTGGCACACCTAGCCCTGCACAATTCATTCACATTAGTGTGTGCCATGCCACTGTGTGTTGCCTTAGCTCAAACAGAATCCACCATTTGTTGGGTAAGTTTCCTATAAAAATCTTGCAGATGAGAGATAAGGACAGCCTGCATGTAATATAACATATGTGGCAATATAAATGTTGAAACTATCAATAGGCATTAGAAAGTTCCAGGATAAATCAGTCCAACCTGTAATGTGCTTATTACAGGTTTGTAACAAATGTGAAGATGCCAATTTCACTGTTGTATAGTTGTCACTTGCCACTGGAACTTCTAGGTATTTTATATGAGTGCCACCATAGATAAGGCCTCATTGTTTATAGGTATTGTGTGGGCATGTAATTTATTGGAAGGGCAAACATTTTGCTAAAATTTAATTTGCACCGTGAATGCCACCATATGCCTTCAAGTGCTTCCACAGTATGTGGAATTAGTGTTCAGATGTGTACCAATACGCTGACAAATCATCAGCATATAGGGACAGAAAGTATATCTGCCTCTTATATTCATAACCCAGTGCTAGATAAGCCCTTAACCTAATTGTTAGAGGATTTAGGTAGACCTCAAGCAAAACTGATGAAGGTCATCTCTTCTGAGTTCCTCTAGTGATATTTACTTTTGATGAGAGCCCCTATAAATATCTTGAGTAGGTGAGAAAATTCCCTTGAGATCCCACATTTTACTAAGAATCTAAATAAAAATGGCCATCCAACTCTGTCAAAAGCCCTTTTGGCATCAAAGCTAAGAACTTGCAAAGGCTTTTTGGTGTAAGTAAAGTCTTCTGTCAACACTGATGTCTTGACAATTTTGTCAAATGTCTACCCCCCCCCCCCCAAAAAAAAAAACAGATTTGTCACTATGTATTAGTCCTGGAAGAATTTGTTCAACGGTCCATGCTATAGCTAGCATAAAAACTATAATCTGAATGTAAAACTGATATGAATCTATATGAAGAAGATTGGACAATATCTTTACCAGGCTTAGAGATTACACTGTCTTCCAGTGCTTTGGGCTTTTCCTTCCTAGTAAGGCCTTATTAGCGATTTTGCCTAAGTTCACAAGAAATTCTTCCCCCAAAGCCCTATAAATCTTTATTTGGATCACATCTAAGTGGTTTCCAAGACTTGCAAAAAGTCAAAGTATCTCTTGTCTCTGAAAATAAATAGTTGCATCAGATTTTGGCTGTGATCCTTGGTTAGTAGAGTGAGGTTAATATGACTATAATATTCAGTGATTTCCACTTCTGGGGAGTACTTTAAGCCTTTAGAGCCATGCAAGGTAATATAATATGAGGTAAAAGCATCAAGTATTTCCTCAGGAGTGCTTACTGTTTGCCCCTATGTGGGGTGCACTGTCTGAGTTACCAGACTACCTGTCATCTGGTGCCTGTGCCTGGTGGCTAGGGACTTTAGTGCTGAGGGAGACATTTTAAACTGCTGTAGTCTAAGAGCTTTTAATACATAAGAAGCTGTCACCTCAAAGCAACAGTCCAATGCAGACATTAAATGCATGGACAGCTGCCACAGAGGATTAAGGCTATGGACTGTTAATGAGATGCTTCCTGTGACCTACAGTATGAATCCCTCAGCCTGCTTTTGCCTAACTGTGTGACTGTGAGCAAGTCACTTAACCAGACAGTACTCCTGGGGTGAGTCTGAAAAAGGACCATGGAGATTAGTGCTCTATCCTGGTTAACAAACGCAAATAAGTAAATAAATAAAAGTTAAGATCTGAGTCTTCCAGTTAGGGTCCTCCAGCAGTGTGACCCTTATCACCACCTTTAGTTGCTTCACAATTTCTCCACCACCCTTCTCTGCCTTTCACTGTGCCATGAATCTGATCAACCACACTATATTTTATCTCAGTTTACAATACTTAACTCCCTTAACTCTAAGACAAAAAAAAAATCAGAGGATGAGGGGGTATGCTGAACACTGATGGGTACCTGTGCACACTGGAAAAGGTTAGCAAAGTAAAGTGGTACTGATGTTGCAGGCACAAGATGCAAAATGCAAAGAGAGAGTTGTGACAACAGTAACAGGTGAGCAATTACTGAAGACAACTGCTCATATCCATGTATCTGGCCTGTAAAAGTACAGCAATGTGAGTTGTTGCAGGATTCGAAAGTGAAGAGCTGAGAAACTGTTAGACTTTCCCATGTTAGCAGTGGAAAGTGCCACATGTAAAGTTAATGCAGAGTTGGTTGTTAATCTCCCATCTAGAAAAAAATTTTGTTCAAGTCGTCAACAGATAAAGGCTTAAAGTAGACAACGACAGTATACCACACATATTCAGGTTAGAGGATGTGGATATGCAGTTTTGGAAGCCTAAAAGTGGTACTTTTATACACCATTATGCCAGTGACACTGCTGCCAATTCAGTTGAGCTCCTACTTTCTACAGCACAAAATCTGGTTGTTCTTTGTTCAGGAAGGGTGTGGTCAATGGTTGGTGCTTATTTGTAAAAATGATGGGATGTACGCAATTATACATGATACATAGTTTTGTAAATTCTTCTGGTGGATGTAAATTGACAGTTTGTTTTTGTTTAAATATCACATCATTTACATCTTATAATTTATTATGGCTTTTATTCTTTGAGGCCTGTTCTGTAGTTGGCTGTGTGCCACCAGTGCAATTTATTCTTTGTTATTTCAAACATGCTGCATTGAGGAGTGTCAGGCGTAACATTGACAATAGTGAAGTGAAATGGTGCTATTTTAACTTTGCACAAAACATTTGGAGAATAGCAGAGACAAGTAGATTGTCAATAACTTTACTAGAAAAGCTCACACAGATTCTGCCACAACTTGCTGTGATGGAAAGGTTAGTTTGTATTTGCTTTCCTGTATTTTGTTTTACTTTATTGCCGCCTTCTATTTTGTATATTGTGATTACACTTTTTACTTGTATTCTGTTTTAATTGCATATTTAACCTAGGAAAGAAACCACAGCTGTATCTCTTGTGAGTCAGACAGAAATTAAAATTTTCACCACCCTCCCACTGTGGTGCTGTTGTAGTTTTAAACTCAACTGGCTGTCTATTTGCCTGCCCCTTATATTAATTTGACCACATATTTCTTCCCTCTCCTCTTTCACTGGCTATTGTGATTAAGCTCAAAATTATTATTTTGTGAAATCACTCTCCTTCAACTATTTAAATTTATTGGCCATCCTACTGTATTCCATAGAACCAGAGCACAAAGTGCCCACCCCTTCCAATCCATCTTGCTCTTTTAAAATTAGTGGCTCCTCTCTTAGATAGCTAAAGCTTAATTTACCCACTATTTCATATCTAACTGCTTAGTGTACACTGCCCCTCTTAGGATATTAAACTATTTGCCATCTTATCTTTAAAATGTGCAACATCTGCTACAAGACCACCAATTACTGGAGAGCCCACATTCTGTCTGTCAGTAGTCATCTTGGGATTAGTGCTTCTGTTTTGCTCCTGGTAAGAGAAGGAACACAGAGACATTATTTCCTGGGGACTGTGATCACCAGAAAGCCTAATAACTGCTTCATAGGTACCAGATTAAAATGTGTGCTTATATGTTGCTCCTGGTGAGAGAAGGGGTAGAGTGCATAGTTTCGTGACTCATTCTGGTTGGTAAGTGAGTGTCTATGCATGACCTTCCCAACTGGTCTGGTTGCTATTCAAGGCATCTACCAGGAAAAGGCTACAATAAGCCAAAATACCCTTATGTCATCTGGGGCAAGACTGTGGATCATCAAACAGGCTGTGGCCTGCTTCTCATCTTGGGATTATTGCTACTATTTTGTGTCTACTGAGAGAAGAAGCAAAGGAGCGTTGTATCCTAGCAGAGTGAAGCTGTGGTGAGACCAACACTAGTAGTAGTCAGGCCGTAGCCATTCAGGTGACTCCCCTCTTTTCATCATTCCTGACAAGCTAATTCTTTCTTTTAAATAAGTAAGGCTTGATTTGCTTCTAACTTCAGAATATCTGCCTAAATACTTTATCTATAAATCAACAGGCTCTACTGTTTGGCAGTGCCTTGCATAGCCATAGATACCTTGGGTTGACATTTTTCCTGCAAAAACACCATTGAAATGTCACCAATACCTAGTTGCACACAGGACAGCAAGTTTGCAGTGACAAGCACTGCCCCCAGATTTGCAAACCAGATACCCCTGGCATTACTTTATATTCTCACTCCAACTGTCTAATCAATAAAAAAGGGTCAGAGGCCAAGGAAATGAACTTTCCCACTATCTCCTTTACCAGCTTGGTGGATATGGGCATCATGAGGCAATGAAGAAATTGCCTCACTGATATGGTATGTGAGAGACGTAGTTACACAATGTCACTGGAAGCAAGGTTCCCGCATAAAAGCACTCCTAATGTTAATACGGCTGTCAGTAATACACATGCTGAACCCATCACACACAATACAAAGCAGACACATAGATCCACATATGCTTAAATGGAACTTACCTAAACCCCAAAGACCGTCCTAGACAAAGTACACATAACAAACATCCTCTCAGCAACCACGAATGCACCCTTTCAAAATAATACCCACATCAACACATACAGCCACGCCATGGTGCCTCTACTTCTAAGCCCTTAAGGCAATCCACCACAGAATCCAACATTTTAGTCATTTGAGACTCCATTGTGAGACACACTGATGTCCCTGTCACCAGGGTGAGTAAGGAGAAAGTCACGGTCAGTTACTTATCAGGGGCCGGGATCTGCCACATTATGCACGCACTCAGGTCATTGGACCACAAGTATCAGTATGACTCAGTCATAGTCCATGTGGGAGTAAATGACCAGATAAATACCTCCCTAGACTATATGAAGAGACATTGTGGAACTCTTGGAATACGTGCCCCAGGCTGGCATGAGCCTAGCACTGAGCAGCATTTTACTTTCTCCAAGAATGATGCCACAATACGAACAAAAGATGACTCACTTTAATAACTGGCTTAGTTTCTTGGTGTCATTCTAAGGGGGGGGGGGTGCAATATGGGTCATCTTGGAAGAAAATGGTCAACAGATGATGCCGTTTTGCCAGGGATGGTCTGCACCTCTCCTCTCTAGGCTTTTCAATATTAGCTAAAACATTGTCCTCCCCCATGGTGCCTTTTTTAGGCAATGCCAAACTGAAAGTACTTCTGACATAGCAAATCAAAACCAAGAAAATCTAAAGGTGTTACTGCTCAATGTTAGGAGTCTAAACAAAAAAACTCCACTCCCTAGAAGTTCACTTCACCATAGAGAATACTAATTTTTGTGTGGTCACTGAGACATGGTTTAAAGTCGTGGACAGCTCACAGACAGTACAAGGTTATAATGCCTTCCACACATTTATATCAGCTACTACACAGACAGGGACTAAAGGTGGAGGAGTCTTGATTTACATCAACAATAAATATACCTCAAGGCTGGTCAAACAGGACAATGCTACTGAGCTTCTCCATATTCACATCATTATAGGTAAAATCCAATAACAGTTCCTTGCAAGCTATAGGCCCCCTGTGACCCAGGCAACCCATATCATACATTTAAACTTATTGGAAACACACCATCCAACCCAACAGCATATTCATGGATGACTTTAATTACCCCACTATTAACTAGGAATTATAAACAACACCAAATGTGCAGGTACAGAGATTCCTGGATTTTGTAAACACAGACTCCCTTGCCCAGATTTTCAATACACCAACAAGGGGTGCAACCATACTGGATCTGGTCCTCGCCAATATGGGAGAGTGCTGCACACCCTGTAGTGTAATGTCTTCTCTGGTAAGGCCAGACCACAACATGGTCACCTTTGAAATAAAAATAAAACCTGGAATATTCACAAACTACTCTAAGGCTAACTTCCTACTACTAAGTCATATCCTAGCAAAATTTCAGGTCCCATAAACCCTGAGTACACTGACGCCTATATGCAGTACTGTTCATAGAAACTCTATACAAGCATAGAGGCAGCTGTACCCACCAGGAAGAAGTACAGAACTAACTCAAAAAACAAGCCACCCTGATGGAATCACAACATCAATATGCTGTATAACAAGGAAGAAAATCATGGCTATAATTAGGAGATGTAGCACCCAGCAGGATAAAAACACTCTCATCAAACTAAACAAGCAACTCAGAGAACAAATAAAGTCTGCCAAAGTCAAATTTGAGGTACATTTGGCCTCCCAGGTCAAAGACAACTACAAGGCATTCTTTAACTATGTCTGCAACCTCAAAGGCTATACACAGTTGTGTGCAGAGCTCATTGCAAATGGAGCCACCTATACTGAGCCAGAAGAAATAGCAAACCTACTGGGTGACAAATTGGACTCCAACTTTACCCCTCTCTCCCCATTAACCTTCCCTTGGGAAATAATATCAAATATAACCCCCCCCCGCTATCACTAGAGAACAGGCCAAGAACACTGCATAAATGGGCCCAAACAGTATCCTGGGATGCCTTCTAAGTAGCACAAAACATGATCGATTGGCCCTCTGGAATTGCTGTTTAACTGTATCCTCCAAACAGGCTTCATTCCACATGAATGGAGAACAGCAACAGTCATCCCTCTGCAAAAAATGTGGGTCATCTACAGACCCTGGAAACTACAGCCCCATAAGTCTCACAAGTCTCATATGCAAAGTCAATGAAAGAATAACCATGGACATGATCAATAATGACATAGGAAACCTGAAGACACTCTACCCAATGCAATTTGGTTTCATCAAGGACAGGTCATGCCTACTCAAAGTGGTGGACTTCTTTGAGAAGGTCACCAAAACAATAGATGAGGGCAAAATGGTTCACACTGCATACCTTGACCTGGCCAAGGCATTTGACACAATCCCCAACTCTGGCACTTTTGACAGACTTAATGTCACCCAGTGGATAACCAGCTGGCTCACAGACAGGACTAAGGTAGTTATAATTGGGGAGTCCACCTCCAGTCACAAGTGGAGTACCACAGGGATGAGTCCTGGGACCGCTCCTTTTTGGCATTTACTTCTCTGCAGTCAAAGTCAATATCAATATCCTCTGGCTGACTAAATTTGCAGATGATTGCAAATTAGAAGTTGTCATTTAATTGCCCACTGACACAAATGTTCTCCAGGAAGAGCTGACACAGACAAACAACTGGTACAAGAGCCATGGACTAAAACTAAATACCAGGAAATGCATAATAGTATCCTTTGGGAAGTCATCCATCCCTGGTAACTATCATATTGACAACACATCCCTAAGAGTTTTTTTTTTAAACAAGAAACATCTTATTAAACCATCACTTAGGATATATATAATCATACATTTATATAAATGAAAACAAACCACACAAACACAATCCTAGTGCAAGCATTTTACATCACAAGCCATACTGACACACTCCCAGTTGCAAACATTATACATCACTTATAATCTACCCACTCAGTTTCAGTTAAACATTACATAGCTCATTTAAGTCCTGCCTTCTTTTAAACCTGATTCCTCCCCTGTCTGTATTGTTCCCACAATTCCCATTTTTTCCTATGTAGTTTGCTCCTACCCTTTCCTAAAGATCTTAATTGCAGTTGTTTTTTTCCCTCTGTTACTATATTCTCTACTTCTAGTACAGTTGGTTTAGACTTTGATTTCCATTTTCTAGTAATTGCTTTTTTGACAGCCACCATAATTAGACTCAGCAAGACCTTACTATGTCTAGGAAATTCCAAGTCTGCATCATAGCTCAGAAAAATAATTTCTCTAGTTACACCAATTTGCTCACCCAGTACCTTTGATAGAGTAGTCTGCAGGGAATCTTTAAAGTCTGCCAACTCATTACACTCCCAAAAAATACATTTCCAATTACCTCTTTCTTCCCCATCACACCTCCAACATGTGATATCTACCTGAGGAATAATTCTCTGGAATCTACTTGGGGTATAAAAATATCTATGTAAACATTTCCAAGCAAAAATCCTAAATCTTCTAGATTTTGTTGCATATTTGGGATACAAACATAAATACCCCATTGTTTCTTTGTGAATTGCTTATCTAGTCTGTCTTTCCTGTCCTTTTCTAACGTCCTCTGATAAATAGCTACTTTTATAATAGAACATACACTCATATATACATATACACATACACAGTGGATGTAAAAAGTTTACACACCCCTGTTAAAATGATAGGGTTTTGTGATATAAAAAAAATGACACCACAATAAATAATTTCAAAGCTTTTCCCACCATTAATGTGACCTATACCCATACAATTCAATTGAAAAACAAATCTGTTAGGAGAAAAAAATATAAAGAATAAAAAATGTACAATACACTGGCTGCATGTGTGCACACCCTTAAACTAATATTTTGTTGTGTGTGTGCACACCCTTAAACTAATACTTTGTTGAAGCAGCTTTTGATTTAATTACAGCATTCATTCTTCTTGGGTACACACCTGCCATCAATTAAAGAGAGGCTGAATAACCCCAAATTAAGTTCAGCTGTCTAGTAGGATTTTCCTGACATTTACTCAGTTGCCTGCTACAGCAAAAGTCATTGTTCACAGAGAGCTTACAGAGCATGAAAGGGATCTCATTGTTGAAAGGTATCAGTCAGGAGAAGGGTAAAAAAAAATTTCCACAGCATTGGATATACCATGGAACACAGCGAAGACAGTCATCAGAAAGTGGAGGAAATATGAGACAATAGTGATGTTGTAAAGAACTGGACATCCCTTCAAAATTGATGAAAGGACAAGATGAAAACTGGTCAGGGAGGCTGCCTAGAGACCTACAGCAACACTGAAGGGGCTGCAGGAATTTCTGGGAAGTACTGGTTGTGTATTACATTTGACAACAATCTCCCGTATTCTCCATATGTCTGAACTATAGGGTAGGGCTACAAAATGGAAGCCTTTTCTTACACAGAAAAGCATCCAGGCCCAGCTAAAATTTGTCAAAAAATCCATCAAGTCTCCCAAATGCATGTGGGAAACTGTGTTATGGTCTGATGAGACCAAGGTTGAACTTTATGGCCACAATTCCAAAAAGTATGCCTGGCTCAAAAACAACACTTCGCATCAGCAAAAGAACACCATCCCCACGGTGAAGCATGGTGGTGGCAGTATCATACTTTGGGGTTGCTTTTCTTCAGCTGGAGCTGGGGGGTTTAGTCAAGGTGGAGGGAATTATGAACAGTTCCAAATATCAGTCACTTTTGGCCCAAAACCTTCAGGCACCTGTTAGAAAGCTGTAGATGAAGAGGAATTTCACCTTTCAACATGACAATGACCCCACGCATATATCCAAATCAACAGAAGAATGGCTTCACCAGAAGAAAATTAAAGTTTTGGAATAGCCCAGATCTAAATCCAATAGAAAATCTGTGGAGTGACCTGAAGAGGGCTGTGCACAAGAGATGCCCCCACAATCCGATGGATTTGGAGCACTTTTGCAAGGAAGAGTGGGGAAATACTGCCAAGTCAAGATGTGCCATGCTGATAGACTCCTACTCAAGAAGATCAGATGTTGTAATTAAATCAAAAGGTGCTTCAACAAAGTATTAGTTTAAGGGTGTGCACACTTATGCAACCAGTGTATTGTACGTTTTTTATTTTTTATATTTTTCCCCTAACAGATTTGCTTGTTTTTCAATTGAATTGAATTGTACAGGTTGTAGGTCACATTAAAGGTGGGAAACGTTTTGAAATGATTTATTGTGGTCTAATTTTTTTTATATCACAAAACCTGGCATTTTAACAGTGGTGTGTAAACTTTTTATATCCACTGTGTGTGTGTGTGTGTGTGTGTGTGTGTGTGTGTGTGTGTGTGTGTGTGTGTGTGTGTGTATATATATATATATATATATATATATATATATATATATATATACACATATGGGTCTACTTCATAACATTGAAATTTCATAACATTGAGACCATAACACAGAAAATTCAAAACACTGAAAACCCAAAACATTGAAAACTCAGAACATTGAAAGTGTGCTTCATAGCATTGAAAACTACATTGCAATGCAATCACCTTCACCTACAACACCACCTAACTAACAAACACACTTTCTACTATGTTTCTGCAGGGGGGCAAGACACCTGCACCCACGATGTGGGGGGCTCTGCCCTCCACACCCCTGGTAAATTAAATGTACCAACTCCAAGATCTCGCACTACAGTGGAAAAAAGTTAATTTCCTAACCTCAGTGTATGGTGACTGTGATACAGTCAGGTTAGGAAATTAGCTTTTTTCCACTGTAGTGCGATCTTAGAGTTGGTATATTTAATTTACAGGGGGTATGGGGGGTGCAGGGGGGCTTGTCCCCCTGCAGAATCATAGTAGAAAGTGCGTTTGTTAGTTAGGTATTCTTATAGATGGAGAGGACGTTATTTACATATACATTGTAGTTTTCAATGTTATGAAACACATTCAGTGTTCTGAGTTTTCAATGTTTTGGATTTTCAGTGTTTTGGGATTTAGATGTTTTGGTCTCTATGTTATGAAATTTCAATGTTATGAAGTAGACCCATATATATATATATATATATATATATATATATATAGTTTACTATTATAAAATCGAAAATCATATTGTAAAGCTATCATTTTATCTAATGATATGGTCGAAAATGACAATGTGGAAGTGTTCATACTGTCAAAATTAATACAAACGTCGAAAATTCGACATTATACTTCCGAATATCGAATTTCCCATCTTCGATTGTTTTTTTTTTCCATTTTCTGATTCCCGAGTGCATAACACTGAACCCTGTGCCCCTGTGCATGATATACAAACATATTGTCGAAATTACTCTACTAACAGCAAAACTGTTAGTACACCTCAATAAAGCCACTGTGAAAGTAAAATACTGCTCCAGTGCTATGAATCCATTTAGAATCAACAGAATAAGTGCATATTGTGTCTTGTATCATTCGCACAAATGGCAATAAAAGTCCCTTTAGTCACACATAATCCCCTTGTGTGCATGTTAGAAGGAGCAATGCAAGGCAACTAGTTTGGCCAGTCCACGAGATGTCATCTTGTCCCTACATTCCAGTAGTCTCATGAATTGAGATTCCTTGTCATGTAGCCACCTGCGTTTAGGTGATGATGGGGCACATGACAGCTGACGACTCTTCAGGTCTTCTAAATGATTCTGCTCTAATCTGATGGTATGTAGCACATCCATGATGTAGAGTTGTTTCTTCCCTAGTAGGCTATGCAGGCATGTATGCCATCCTTCCACCATGTTTTGGCTTCTGGGAGAGCCCTGTAGGCATGTATCCCAATGGTTACAGAACTGAACATCGAATAAAGGGGGTAACCTTTCACATGTAGCACTCTGTATGCCATATCTCCTTGGACGTCCCATAATGTAGTTATTACGGAACAAATCACAAAGAGGTTTTCTTGCCTCAGGCATGTCAGCTGCAATCTAATCCAATGTGGGCAGGACAGTGTATGGTGATACGAATGCCAGTGCTGGTATCTGCTTACACAGTAATGCAAACTGTGTATCATCCCCAAACAAGGAGGCCAACCTCAACTTCTGTATTTGGTGCCATAGTAGTTGGCAGAGATGAAACCAGCAGCCTTTAGGCATACTGTCTGGTAAATTCCTAGCTATACAGTTCACCGCTCCCTTCTCAAAATCATATTTGGCTTCAATAGCAGTTGGTAATCAGTACACAGCTGCATTACAGCCTTCAAGAACTGATCGTAACATTCCTCAGTCTTTGACGGCAAAATGCCATACACCACAGGGATAACCTTGCCCTCCACAGTTCCTGAAATACTGCAACGGATGGTATACACATCTGCACTCTCTTGTGCTAATGGGAAAGGTCCCATCTACCAGTATGAATTCAGATTCACAAATCATTCTGAGATTCCCCTCAGTTGTCAGTATCACTATGTTCACCGCATTACTGCCTATATGTGTATGATGCACAATGAATGAGCCATTTTTTATTGATAACATATCAGCAGTAAGTTGACTGAGCGACTCCAGGCTACACATGATAGACATTCTTTTCTTATGACACATCCTATATACTGTCTGCTTCAGAGCATCTATATTAGGCAGACTATTCACAACATCAGTAGATGTGCTTGCCAGAACCTCTCTGACTATCCTACAAGGATCTTCTATAGTCTGCTCTGCTCTTCTCTTAATTGCCTGCCATACTTTCCTTTCTTCATGCTGCACTATGTCAGGCTCGTGAAAATGTGCAGTACTTTTCAACAACTTCTCACCCTCAAGACCCTCCTCTGTAATCTGTCACTATTCTTCCGTGTACAGCACCAGTACCTCCTACTGTCGGTACATTTTTCCAGGTAGTACTGGCAGCCATCAACACTAAGGATTTTCCTACCCTTTTGGAATACTGACGTCTGATACACTGTACCAACAGCACGGGGACAGTATGAAACTGCATTCCGCTCTGACATTCTTTAAGCTCAAAACCTGCAATACAATGTAAGTATCAGCAATGTGCACAAAACACAGATCTTAAGTGACGACGGATCATAGTATTCCAATAACACTGACATTTACGAAGCTTATTGTTACATTACACACATAACTACAACACATCTACTCATACTACAAACTGTTAAATAGCGTGCGGTATATTGAACAGTACGTGTGCTGCACTTACAGGCAATTTAAACACATCGGCAGACAGTTGCATAGCTGGTGAGATATGCATTCATATGGCTGTCTGGTACAGCTTACCATTATCTATACTATGAGGATGTCTTGTGAGCCTACCTGCTACTAAAAACTTCAGTGAAGTGTCCTCTAGTTGTAACTTACATTGCACTAAAACATTCCCAGAATGCATTACAGTAAACTAAAGACAGTGTGCAGACAGGCAAGAAACTAACAAACACTTTTAAACTGGCTATTGCATTAATTGTGACTTACTAATGGTGGGTAACAACTTACATCTATACAGCCATTGTGCACTACAAACATCATCTCTAATTTTAGAAAACCATGGCTGGTACACAATACGGCAGTTACTATTGTAACCTGCAGAGTTTAACTAGTGTTCCATATACGTTTATACACCTGACGTTCTTACAGCCTTAATCTACTATCCCTACGTACCAATGAGTTCTTTTCATAATAATACTGACAAACTCACCAGCCGCACTTACGAACTACTACTTTGAGCCCTGCTGTGGCTGCTTACATGAATGGCAATGAGGTTAACGACGTCACTTCCTCAAGGCAATGCTACAGTCCAGTTAGAATGAATATCATATGTTCGAATTCTACAGTGCAATTCCCCAGTGTGTTTCAATCTTATTCAAAGTTTTCATGGTTGGTGACTTTATTTTTGAATGTATGACGTTCTAACTTTACATTTTCATAGATAAGAGTTTCACAGTTATGATAGTAAACCTATATATATATATATATATATATATGTGTGTGTGTGTGTGTGCACATGTATGTAAGGTGGGTGTGGGTGTGTACTGATGATAAAAACACTGAAAGATCGATGTTTGCAAAGTCAACAATGAAAGATCAACTTTGCAAACACTGATGTACTACTATACATGTGCTGATCAACAATCATGGCGCAAGGAAAACTTGTAAAATTAAAACAATGTTTTTGCAGGGGGGCAAGCCCAATTGTGCCCCCCAGACCCCCTGCTAGTTATATATACTAAGTCTGAGATTGCACAGTCTTGGGGAAAAGAAACATTTCCCTACCCCAAGATTGTGCAATCTCTCACACCTGTTGATCTGTTTAGTCACTCAAAGTTTTTTTTCCACTAAACAGATGTTGACTAAAGTCAGTGTCGACAAAATTCAGTCCACTTTACATATATATATATATATATATATATATATATATATATAGATATATATATATATAGATATATATATATATATATATATAGATATATATATATATATATATATATATATAGATCCACTTCAGAGAGTCAAACTTTTAAAAGCTTGACTTTCATATGGCTGAGACCATATGATCGAGCTTTTAAAAGCTCAAACGGTCTGAATGGAGATTTCCCATTTCTGCAATGCAGTGCGATCTTGGAGTTGTATATTTAAGTAGCGGTGGGTGTGGGGGGTGCAGGGGGGCTTGACCCCCTGCTAGACATTTAGTTTTTTTTTTTTTTGTTTGTTGTATTTTTTTTTGTTACATGAGTAATGTTTCAAATGTTCGATCATATGGCCTCGGCCATATGAAAGTCAATCATTTGAGATTTCGATCATGTAAAGTAGATCCATATATATATATATATATATATATATATATATATATATATATATATATATATATATATGGGTCTACTTGAAAACACCGACACGCAAAACACCGATGATGAGAACACCGAGACTGGAAGATCGACAACTGAGATGACTGACAGTGTAAAAGTCCGACGCTGAGAACACAGACATATTAAGGTAAGTGTGCGATAGTGACAGACTTTAGGGTTTTGGGCGTGTTAAGTGAGTTAGGGTTAGGGTGCGGGTAAGTGTGCGATAGTGACAGACTTTAGGGTTAGGGGCGGGTTAAGTCAGTTAGGGTTAGGGCGCGGGTTAGGTGAGTGTGCGATAGTGACAGACCTTAGGGTTAAGGTTTGGGTTAAGGTTGGTGCATAGATAGTTGTGTATGTAAGGTTTAGTGTAGGTTTGTAAGTTTTTTGTTGTGCTTGTGTTGTGTGTGTGTTTTTCGGAAAAGGTATTTGTTTTGTTGATTGTCGGGATTGTGGTTTGTCGGGCATGTGAAGTTTTGTGCTTTTAAACTGTCGGTCATCTCAGTTGTCGATCTTCCGGTCGCGGTGTTCTCGTCGTCGGTGTTTTGCATGTCTGTGTTTTAAAGTAGACCCATATATATATATATATATATATATATATATATATATATATATATATATATATATATATATATATATATATATATATATATATGCACACACATATATATATAAATCCAGCAGCCAAGGGCCAACAATGCAGCATCAACGTTTATTAAAAAGCCGCTTCAAAAACACCCAAACCGGTGTCGCTAAATCTTCCTTTCCAGTGAGGAAGTTTTAGCAAAACCAGTCTGGGTGTATTTAGAGCTGCTATTTAATAAACTTGAAACTGAAATTTTTGTCCTTGACTGCTGGATGTTTTTGTTTTGATCATTTTTCTGAAGCCCTTCAGCTTGTGATGACTGCTTGTTTACTAGTGTGTGTATGTGTGTGTGTGGCATTTGTGTGCATGTTTATGTATAGTATACATATCTTATTAACCAAAAAAGGCAATATGGGTGTCTTCATATGAACAAAAACTGAATGTTAACAGTTATTTATCCTCTGGTAAGCAGGAGACAGAACAAAGCTTTTGATTTTTCATACAAAGCAGATCTGAGTGTTATCAGTTAATCTTCTGGTAGGTAACAGACAGATCAAAGCTTTTGAAAAGGAACAGGAGAGGTCTATAATTGCAACCTTAAATACAGAGTATTTATGCCTTCACAGCAAGAAAAACAAAGTGTGTGTCAGTACATCTGTCCTAAAGGGATTCACAGTAGTACATCAAGGGTTTAATTATGTTAATTATGCAGCTGTGTGTATGTGTGACTGAACATTTGGAAATGTACCCTCTATCCCTTATGACATGATGCTGTATAAAATCCAAATAAATTGACCCCTGAGGCAAGTTTATCATTATATGGTAGTAATCATGTAAAGGAAAAGTAATCATGCCTAACTCCTGCTGTGATGAGGATATTGGGATGCAGCTTTCACACAATGTAGAAATCTTACACAAAGCCCATGCCTTACATTTTTTTTACTGAGGTACTTTGCCAGTGTCACAATGGATGAAGTACTGAAGTGATCCCCTTGTTTACTGCAGAGTGATTGCAATTCAGGCATGATAGGGAGTTGGCTCCTTTCCTACTGCTGTGTGATACTGGAGTTAGTCAGCTTTTAAGATGCAAAGGTATGAAGGTGCATGGGGCTTGCTCTCCCTGGAAAAATGGCACAAAAAACATTTGTTGTCCTGTATGCGATCACAAAACAGTGCTGTAATACTTTATTTGTGTTCTGCTTGTGATCACAAAACAGAACATTTTTCCTTTTGTGCATTATTTTGTGATCTTGGAGTTAGAATATTTAGAGATGTGAAGGGGCTATATTTTTGTACTTCTATCATTTTTTTCAGCTGGTCAGGTGTTAGTTGAGATCATTGAGCCCTGACCAGTTGTCTTTTGTATTTAATACTTTGACATACATTATTTGACATATATCTGTTTTGCAGCTTTTCTACAGCTATATGACATGCCAGTAAACTATTTAAAGTAACTATAAAAAATGATTGAAACTACAGTTAAGGCATTAAGGCACTTTGTAAAATACCGGATTCTGTAAAATTTTCAGTATTTTATCTATATATTTACTGAACTATTACACTGACTAGTAGAAGAAATTAAGAAAATATGTTTCTCCAGTCAAAATATAAATGCAAAATAAATGTTATAATATATACTATTGTACATGCTAGCAGTTACCACAGAGGATTAAGGATCTGAGTTGTTAGCATGTTGTTTCCTATACACAAAATTGATTTCTTCCACCCCTTTCTGCCTAGTGTTTAATTAAGTAAATCACTTAACCAGACAGGGCTGCTGTCCAGTGGGCTTAACCTGTTAACAAATGTGCAAAATAAATGGTTTCTGATATTGTCTATATTATTTTTCCTAACCTCAGCCACTTTTCAAACACAATGTTATTCTCATTCAAAACAAAAAACTGAATTTCTTTTTGTCTAGTAGAAACTGAAAAATAATCTGGAAGGCAGACACATATTTTGTTACTACAAGTATTTCTTTTTAATCAGCTTTTTGAATCTTTGCTGTTGCGTGCAAAGCATAAAGAAGCAGGCAAATTATATGCTAATTATGTTAATTGCCACTCTTTCTTTCTAAGTTGACAGTTGACTGCTTTCAGAAACAAGCTCTATTTTGTGATTAACAGTATCATATTCTTGTGGGTGCACACATGAATACATACATACACACACACACACACACACACATATATATATATATATATATATATATATATATATATATATATAAAACTAAAATTAACCGCACTCAAAAAAATTGAACGAAGAG